>NC_142670.1:10925000-10970000 GCF_964200805.1 Pocillopora damicornis
CAGTCAACTGGTTGTAACTCAGATCCAGTCCCCTCAGTGCCACCATCTCACCAATAGCATCAGAGATGGTGGTTAGTTTGTTATCTGAGATGTTCAGCACTTCGAGTTTCTTCAGCTGTGTCAAACTTGCTGGGAATATGGACAGCTGGTTTCCGCTTACATCAATTACCGCAATACTATTTAGTTTTCCAACATTTTCAGGTATTGTTTTAAGTTTATTCTGTGACAGGTAAAGGTTGTCCAACTCAGTTAATTCCTGCACCGCTTCAGGCAATTCAAGCAAATCCCACTTTGACAGATTTAATGTTTTTCTTTCGAAATAATCTGTTACAATCTTACTTCTCAGCTTTTCTTTAGAAATATGGGAATCCATGTCTTAGTAATGTAACTGTCAGAACGAAAAAAACAAGCTGTCATTAAAGGTGAGTAACTTGAACTAACTTTCTTGTGGCATTTATAATAACAATCGAACCAAAAATTGGCAAGAATGAGGTTTATAATTTAACATCTACTGAACCAAGGTAATGATTTATTCCTCGTAATACATTATCTTTGGAAGCCATCCACCCTTCAGTGTTCTTTTAAACATTTTGAGTAAAGGACCGGATGCTTATGCGTAAAGGGTCTTGAGTTATTTATATTCATCAGAAACATTTCAACTGAAATCTAATTGTATAATTTTTGTGTTCATAAACAATTGCTTGAGTTATAGATGTTAACGAAAAGGCAATTATGAACAAGAAAGATATTTGAATTTAAATACACTGAGTTTTCCAAGCTGTTTTTCCAAAAACATACGAATTACTACTTCCATTTCAAAATTAATATCCAACAGGAAAGAAATAATTAGGGCAAATCTATGGTTGGTTTTGTTTTCATGTGATAACCTAAGACAGTTGTAAATAAACCAAAGCATGAATGATTTCTAAGCTGTTGATATCAGACCAAGTTGCTAATTTTCAGACCTTTTGTTTGATTTTATCCTCTGTAAGCTATTTTTACTTGCAATTAACAGAGTGAATTCATCAGAATATGATCCTAGTCATTTAATAAAGACTGATTGGATAAGTCCTTCTCACTGACATATTCACTGTTTTGATACCAAAATAATCAGAATGAGAGCTCTTTGTTTTGTTTGCTTTTTTTTTTTACAGAGTTTGTCTAGCAGCATGATGGTTTTAAGATTACAATTTTCAATTGAAGACATGTTTTGCATGAAATATCATCCAAATCACCCATAGTTGCTGTACTCATTATGTTATGTATTGAATGTTGTTGATGAAATAATAAAAATAACAAAGAGTAATGAAAACTGGTTGTAATTTCATATTCATGTTTATCAATAAAAGCTTAACTAAGAAGGGAATGTGAAAAGAAAAAGTATATATCAATTAACTGAGGATAGTGATAAAGAACTCAATTGGTACTAAGCAGAAAAACGAGGAATTGAAAAAAGTGTCCATACTTAGAACTGGCCACCTACGAGAGTGTCCATTAGCAGAGAGCTGACTGTAAAATAAATTAAGATTCTTCATTAATTAACAAATCTATCAAGGACTGTCTCCAAATCTTTACAAATTGTGCCTGGTTTCTTGAATATTTAATTTTCAGCAAAATGAATTCAAGTTAAAAATTTTACAACTGCAATCATTAACCAACATCAAAACTCATGTATAACATATTTATTTAACCCTTCACCTTGCATGAGTGACCAATACAGGAATTCTCCTTACAAAATATCAACACAACATCAAGCAGATATTGTAAATGATATGAACAAAGGAAAATATCAGTTAGAGGATTATTACATGATCCAATACCAAATTCTCCAAACTTATATCATAAGAATGGTGTGGCAAAAAGTAGGGAGAATTACTAAAGAGATCTTGGGAGTGAAAGGGTCAAGGGAATGAGAGTGTTTACCTAAGAAGAAAATGATTCATGTCCCCAAATATGTACTGAATGTATTTGTTGCTTTCTTAAACGAACAAGCAATGGTTAAAAAAAACTCAGGGTTGACTTGAAAAAAAGAAACCCAACAATTTTGGAACCATGGAACCTTAATATTGGCGACCCCCTCTCAGTGCAATAAAAAAATAATCCTTACTTCCTTTTCAGGGCTTAATAATTTTCAAATATCAGTATTTAAAAATGTTGAGGAGGAAAAACTTTTATCTGAAAATATAAATTTTCATCTGTTAATCAAAACTGTAACAAAATTCTTCAACATGATTGGTTATCACCAGCCCAATTTGAGCACCTATAGTACAGTGTATGTGTCATGCTTGTAATTAGACAGTGTAATAGAACAGTTAAAGGGACAATTAACATGTCATGCCTGTGGAAGTGGAAAGAACGCATCATGTGCACACACTGTTGTCCTGGATTTTGCCGAGTTAATTGTTGTTGTTGATTTTTTTTTATGAAAATGTATAAATGTATAATGGATGTCTAGTTTCTTTCTCCAATTTTGTTATATTGTGATTAATTGATAACAGTCATCTTATTTGTTAATCAAGAATATTATTACAAACAGAATTGGACAACAGGAAGTTTGGTGAACAACCATGGCAGAAACATGGATGACCGTGGTCTATCCATGGTCTTGACGCCGGAGTAATAAGCGATTATTGAATGAGGTTGAGCATGATGTCAAAAGCTGAATGAAATAATTGTTTTATTATAATTTTTGAGGCATTCAGCTATTTTGAGCATCTCTCTAGGTTTGCAAAAGGTTGAGAACACTAAACTCTAAGGTCTTGGAAACTAGGCAGACATTGATCTCAAGAAGATAAATGCAGTATAAGCCTCAGATATTGCATTTTATCATGTCAACTTCACACACTGTTCTACATTGATTGACTGCTCATGACCAATCAGCTTTTTCATTGTAAATCTTGTGTATAATGATCAAAATTATTGAATATGTGAAGGAAATTTTTGTTCTTTTTGCAAACAAGAGACAACTGTCCATTTAATACTGGAATTGAAATTTTTTGGCTTGAAATGCACATTACAAGTATGATGTGGTTACTTATACATATTAATGAGAAAGATTCTTGATTAATCACAAAGAACTGAGTTTAAAGGTCTCTAAGAATTTGAATTGTATCTTTTCATTGCCAGTGGTTCCCCTATACCCCTTTGTAAAACTCAGTCACATAAAAATATTTGGCCTTTTCACATATCACGGATAATATCAAAGTTTTTTCACGTTCATGCCTTTGAGACATTTCACATGAAAGTAAGAGACCAAATTCCCTAACAAAATTTTAAATTTTCCTAGTCTTGAACAGTCTTAAGTGACAAATGATGACAGAATGTCTTGTATTAGTTGTTCAAGGAACATCAGAGGTCTGTTTTATGACTTCTATTGATCCATGTAAAGTTCATGTCCTGTCATAACCCTGGTCAAAACTTAACCACTACTGTTCGAGAATAATACATTTTTAAAACCATCAAAAAGCTGGGAATTCATCGCGCAAAACAAAATGGTTCACGAATCACGTTTAATTCAGTTCTTCATCCACGGGTCACGTTTAAATAAAAAATTACTCCACGTGGACCTAAAAAGATCTTATTATCTTTAATCACGATTCAAGAAAAGGAAAACCAATTCAATTCACGATTCATGAGGAAAAAAAATCGCCCAGTCGTGTTTCACATAAAGAGTATACGGGACCCTCTTGTCAATCAATGAAGCAGACAGCGAGCAAGTTTAATTTATTTTATCAAATACCTGACATACCTGCATTTAGATCAAAGCAATCAAGCATCAATTTGGTTTCTTTACAGATTCAAGATATTTTGAGTTCGTCTCTAACTTCTGTCAGATAAAATCAACTACACTCCATGGAATTAAGCGAGTATTTTGTCATCAGTTCAAACACTTCCGTTGCTTAACGCGAAAAAATGAAAACTGAACAACTACCAGACAGAAGGATTAATGATCAGAGCTGATTGTCTTCAAGACGATCAGAAACAGTTTGTCCCTTTATTCTTTCCATTTCTGAGAGAATCTTCGATCAAAACTTCCCTTTAAGGCCATCTTAACTGACAATCACTGTTTTCCTTTTCCCTGTTGCTGAGAGTGTGTAACTTTAACTCGTCTCATTTAGAAGGCTGACTGAAGGAGCCTTTGTTTTACTTTATCAAAATCGTTATGTCTTCGTGCGTTGCATTTGACGAGTGTCGCTAAAGTTGAAATTTTAATAGATCAGAAACCCATACACTCAAAATACAAAGGGAAACCAGTGAATACAGGAGATATCAGAAAGTTTGTGTGAACTGACAGAAATGGCGGCAGAAGCACTTCAGGGGAAATTACTTCAGTTCGATCGAGCGGAGAGTGTGAGTTCTTGGCAGAATTATCTCTCTTCGCGTCGCAGAGGCTACACTTTACAAGTGAGCTAAATTCTTATCTATATGGAACATAATTCTTACCTCTCAGCAGTGTGAACAAATCCTGCAGTGAACAAACGAAAATCCAAATACAGATCGCTGACAATCTAACGTCTCTGCTCAAGTGGACACTCCTTAATTCACACAATTTATTTAACCCCCTACACAAAATATTTCAGGCTTCTCAAACGTCACGCGACCAACGGCTTGTTTACATTCAGTTGCCGTGCCGAAAATAGCACGGTAAATAAATTATGACTGATTATGCAATTGAAGCCATGTGGTTACTCAGTATTTGTCACGCAAGGTACGGCTCGCTGTTGACGCTGTCCTTCCGTTGACATACTTTGTTTGGTGCTGGATTCTTATGTAATCTTTAGGCTACCGATTAAAAAAAAAAAGTCAAAAAGCCTAAAAGCTTACATCCCCAAGTGTAACGTTGCGTAAATTGAGTATTTCGGGTCTGCTAATTCTTACACTGTTTAACTCTTACTCAAGTAGCGTAGTAGATCAAGAACAACAAGGTCCTATAATGAAAATGTTATTTATTGAAACAAATGGCTTTTTAATGTAATCGAAATAAGCTTTCAAGGGACAGTTAATAGAAATATGAGGAAAAGATAATGTAGCAATATTCTCCAAAGTTGACAAATGTTTGAATAGGTGAAGAATGTAATAGCCGTTAAAGAAACCACTTGCGAACCTAAAAAAACTCTGCCAACGATTTCTTTTTGTTTAATACTGTGTGATATCGGGATTCTGATGACTTTTCAACGCAGCAGCAATTCATATGGGGGTCCCCAAAAGAGTTCTTTAATCCCGCGACCCGACTTCAATTTTATCTCAATTCCGTAATCCCGACGGTTTATACCGGCTAATCCCGATATCCTGGTCATTTTGTACGAATAACATAAGCTAGTCACTATAACGACTTCCATCCGTTTAACTTCGACCCCGGAAAAACATAGTAGTAAAGACAGCTCAGTATCAAAGAAATGAATAACAGTGTCAACAAGTGCTTCCATAACAAGAGAAATAATTAAAGAAAAATTAATTGAACACAATTCTGCTGTTAAAGCGAATACTTCTTCCGAAACGGGAAAAATCTTCCGCGGAGAAAATGAGTCTCTCGTTCCAAAGATAGGGTGACCCGGTCATCACACGCGGTCTCGTCGTCCGGAAATGACTCGTGCGGTTCTTCATCATTGACGGGGGAGTCGTACTCTAATATCCAATATCTCATTTTCCTCTTCGGCTGGTTTTTTTTATTTTTTTTATTTCGCTGCTCCTTAAAGTCAGCGAGTTCGAAGCTGAGCGGTTCACCCAGCTGAATTTCTCTCTGATCGGGGTACGACGGGAGAGTTTCAGCTTTTACCATCTGACGCACTGCTACACCAAATGTTTGTGCTCAGTCCCTCATCTTCTGTATGTTCTGTGGTGCTATTGGTATAGGTGATAACATTTGTATACCGGTATGGCCGACAGGATCATGGCACTTTTGGGTGCAGGATACCAAGGCTTTAGATTTGTAAAATAATAGGCCACCCACTGGGTTGTCCCCTTTGAACCTTCTTTGGCTACATTTTCAAGGTTTCTTGCGTAATTTAACACCATGCAAAGTGGATATATGTAATAAATGCACAAGCGAGTGAATATTCTCCACGTCTATTGTCATAAGACTCATCAGCTTAAAACATGTTTGTGGGAAGAAGTGAAACACGATCCCATAAAAACATGGGCGTGTGAGGCTTGGCTTTTTTGGACTTTCATATAGATCAATTTCTTTATAAATTCTCGTCAACAGACTTCTCGGTTCTTGGAGCGTTTAAGTGATCGATTCCCGAATTCCGCCTCTTGAAATTAATACCGATTCCCGTGTCCCGTTCACAATAACAATCTCGCATCTCGCTCTCTTCTTACTCTAAATTGCTGGATCCCGGCCCTCAAATAAACCCAATCCCGAATCCCGAATCCCGAAAAACCTATTAGGGACCCTCTCATATCGTTTCCCTTATTGGACTTACTTGGGCTGTTTAAATATAATGAGAACCCCGTCAGTTAATTGCGGGCGATCCTCTTCACATAATTTTGTCAAAACGAGTCAGGAACTTATCAGGATGCCAGGAGAGCGCATGGAAGCTCCTCTATAATCTCCTGATATTAATTTTCTGCTTTATTGCGAGTATCACCGCGACCATATCTGCAGAAGTACCATTCCCAGACAAGGGACGTCATCATATCTTATCGTTCGAGGAGTTGTCTCCACAAATCTCTTCATTCGATATGATATTCGAATCTACCCCTCACTTTTGACTGCCACAGATGGATGTTTTAATTTTGGAAGCAGCTCAGTGCATTTTTTTCGAAATAAAAGGTGTTTAACGCCTTGTCCTCACGTAGCACTTTGCTCATAACTATATCATTGTCACAGTCGCTTCCTCGGCGAGTACCTCCAAAATATATGTGTAAAAGGAAAATTATCGGTTTAACCGAAAGTCCGATTTTTCTCGATGAGGCGCATACATATCCCTACCGCTCTTTTGTTGTGTTTAAGTAAAGAACAACGTTTTACTGAAAAAGAACGTCAAAGAACTTTTTGGTCTGCCCTATATCTGAGCTTATTTGAGTTGCTCTCTCAAACGAGTTGTTTTCGGTGTTTGAAAAACAAAATCTTGCAACACCTTCCAGTCATCAGAACTAATTATTGATGTCACACTCTATTCGAAACGCACAGAAAACGTTCATGTCAAGTAAGATTGACTTCAAGTCCCGCACTCTATTTTCGGCAGGCTCAGAAAACGTGCATGTTAAGGAAGATTGACCGCAAGTCTCGAACTCTACTCGGCACGCACATAAAACGCTCATAAATCGCCATGTCAAGTGAGAATGACTTATCGCAGCCTATTCGGTGCGCTCAGAAAACGCACATCTCAATTACGGTTGACAACAAGTCTCAGGATTTCGGATATGTGGCGTTCCGTTTGAGCAAATCCATTTTCAGATCAGTGATCTATCAAATCCACTTTGGATCTGACTTTGGATTTGACTTTGGGCAAGGATTCATCGGATCACTAATGTGCGAGATCTAAAGACGGATCATTGGATCATTGATCCAACGTGTTCCTTTGGGCGAAGGATCCGAAACTTATCATTTTGCCCAGCGATGCTCAATTTCAAACAAGTAGGTACTTCATATGTTGACCGGAAAGATTGTTGGCAATCGCTCAACAAATTCTGCGGTAAACACGCAAGAAACTCGATTTTGTAATGTTAAATCGATCGGCCACTGATCGCAGGCATTCGGGGTTTCTAAGTATCCATATCGTAATCAATAGTTGCTTCTGCAAGTCAATGGTAGATCTCCCCCCGTTCCTTTGTCCATGAGGCAGACCTAGGCAAGTAGCTAAGAGGCGTTCCAAACAGCTGACTGTAGTTCTTGACATCCGAAAATGACTTAAGAAATCTGAAACACTGTAGAGTGGTTTAATACGTTCAAAATAATTCTCAATGCGGACATGGCTCTGCCTCTCCCTAATCGGAAAAAAAAATTATTCATCTTCACTACTTCTCGCTTCTTGTAGTATTCAATCATCAGAAAGTTCCTCTATTAACGAAACAACAGCTGCTCTATCCGCGACGGCCATCCTGTTTTCGTTTTTAAATTCACCGCGCGATTCCGCAGACGCGCTCTACAATTTCGCGCCTGCTGTCATGGTAACTGATCTGATGAAAAATCCCAGCGAAAAATCCCAGCGCAAAATGACCTGGCGACCACAAATCCAACGCAGAATCCAAGCACGCATACTTTAGTTTCATTTCAATTCACTACAAACTCAATCTTCCCCTTGCATCCGACTAAGCCGCAGTTTGCTTCAAAAATTTCCAGTTTATAGGTTTCTAACGGCCCGCGTACACATCAACCTTGACACACGACCGTTAAAAATCAGCTTGTTAACCCTGCCTCCGTTTTAACTGAAGCTCGCCGGGGAACATACCGTAACTTGGCACCTGTGTTGCTTGGATTCTGCACCGTGATCTTGGATCACAAATCCTAATCTGGATCCTCCCAAAGAAACGCACCCTCATCCTCTATTCGGCACGCAGAGAAGACGCACATGTTAAGTAAGATTGACCTCAAGTCTCGCACTCTATCGGTACTTGGTACAGACAGAAGATTTGTGGATTTTCTTTCCTATTTTAGAACTCTCTCTGGGAAGAATAAATTTCAGTCTCGCTATGGATTCGACACGTACATGTAGCTCTTTTCTCTAACAATCTGTTACTGTTGTAATACCGTTACTGTCACTCGTCAGCTTAACTGACAGCTGCGAATAATAAAGCTTGCCTTCCCTGACATGAGGTTACACGTTTTGAGGTTAAAATTCAAATCAGGGTCGTAACGAGGTGCGTGTTTTTGTGAATGATCCAGATATTTTAGGCAAAATTTTAATCCCTGATCCCAGAAGCGATGGGAATTTTGATCCCTGATCCCGCAAAAAATTGTCGATCCCACGAGATTCCCTTTTCATAATTTTCCCTCGTCGTTGTATGACAAAAACGAAACCAATATTGACAACATTTGCGTCAAGATGGAACTGTTTACAATTAATTTTATTAAAAAATGTTTAAAATACAAAATACCGTTCTACATACTTCTTTTTTTATAATTATCCAAAGCATTAGATGCCTAAATGAACTTGATCTCCCACTCCTCCTGTTCGACTTCATCCACTCCAGATTTTAACGTTTCATAATCAGCGCTTGAAAGGGACTCGTACTTGACATATATTCTTGAACTGTTCTAATTTGAAACATTATTTTTACCGCACTAAAAATCGAGACTAAGTGGCGTGATACTGACTAATGTATGCACTTTTTGAAGCGGATATAAAGCGTTTTCACTATTCTAACTAATGCTGTTATTGTGGGTTAAACCTAACCTAACCCCTTCGCGCACCGTCCCCACCTTCCCCTTCCACCTGATTTTTTGACGCGACGATGATGATGGCTTGCCGGTGGTCGTGACCGCGACCAAAACACGCTGTCAAGCCGAGAAAACATGTAAGCATGGCGGTCGTAACTTCAATTTGCAATGGCGTGAGTAACATTTCTATTCTTTGAAAAAGGCGATACAATGGGTACCGTTTGATCACGTTTCCTGGTTTGAAGGCTACACGCATAACTTCTGATGCTATCAAATTATCACTCTCATTGCTGATTCTCTTGCAATTTTTACGATCAATTTTGTGTCTCCTCGTATTTTAGCGTCTTAGAACTGTCAGGATGCTCATAGCAAATCACAAATTCCTCGTTAAAGCACATCAAAGACTTGTATGTACCTGCTCGATGAGCCCCTTCAGCTTCGCCCGAAGCGTGTGGGCAAGCAGGAACGTGACCTGAAAAGTTTATAATTCGTAAAAATTAAATTTCGCCAGGGCTATTGCAGATTTTAACAAGCCCGAAAAGCTGTAAATCAAAACTAATATCACCATACCGTCGCGGTGTAAGATAGTCCTTCTTCTTCTCCTTTTTGCCATTTGAAAAGCAACGAAATTGAAGGGAACTCTTTATCTGAAAAAAATGCGCCCACCCGTTCTTACCACCTTTAGTTGGAAGGTCAACATCCAGTTTTAGAAGCTGACAACTGGCACCGTTGGGGACGGTTATCACATCCACCTACCCGTGAAATGTCTTTAGAAGAATATCAAATCAATAGGCCTTTAGCATGAGTTGATCACGTGACCGATTTCCCCACAGAAACGCCATGCTGACTGGCAAGTTATTCTCCGTAATGCATGACAACCAATTGTTACCTTTATATCGAAGCGTGTCTTTCAATTGCGTTTAAAGTGATCTTAATATCAATTCTAATCCTTCTCTTTCACAGCTATAACATCATATTGCCAATGCTCGTATTTATAATTAAGTAAACTGTGATTTTTGTGAGAGTTTTGATGAATGTAAGAGAGTTTTGAAGAAGTTCTGACTTCGCGATGTGAGCACCAACAAGACAAACCTGGCGGGCTCAACAACGAGTAAGTATCGCAAGTTTTGCCGTAATCTCTCAACATTTTTTGACATATTTTATAAAGAATAGTAAAATATTATAAAACAATCCTTCTTTTAACAGCTAATGGGCGCTCTTTGATGCTAAGTTGGGACGACAAAAAGGAATAGCATTTCACAAAACAGCGTTAGGTCTCGCCAGTTTAGGACAAAACGAGCACGACATATTTTGTCCCACTTTTTTGTATAATGTACAATAATCTACTCATTTGAAGCGACAAATATTAAAGAGTGTGCCAGCAGTATTCATAACTTTCACTATTCAACCTCCTGCGTGCATATTCTCAAAAATTTCTTTATGGCGTGGCTGGACTCTTGCGCGGTAGATCAAATGTCGGAGTGTCGCTTTTGGGCAAAGGGGAACGTAAGCTTAGACGGCAGAACTAAAGGGGGAGGGGTCTTTAATTCAACCCTCCCCAGCCCACCCCAACTATATCATGTGGAAACTATCATTTATGTAGGCTCGTTTTTTCTTCATAAATCATTATAATAAGATGCTTATTACTGAGATAACCTTGGTCTTAAAGATTTCAGTTTTGCAAACTTTTTCCGATACTTGAAAGGTAAGGGACGAGTACTCCACAATAAATCTTTGCCCATTTCTTTTGTTATTCTGAGGTGATGAAAGGGCGGCTAAAAAACATTTTCCTATGAAAGTTACAGAATTTGTTACAAAGGAAGCAAAAAAATCACCTTCCTTTGAGGAAGTGAGCCCTTACTGAAAGTTCTTAAAATAGTCTAAGAAAAAAGCGATCCTTGGTATCTTCCTTTTTTCACAGATATTGACCAATGCACCGCTTCTCCATCTCTGTATGGTACCAACGCCGTATGTCATAACACTCCAGGCTCTTATCGCTGTGCCTGCAAAACTGGATTTTTTGGAAATGGACAATCTTGTGAACGTAAGAATGTTTGGGTTGTGAGGGAAGGGCGCATCTGTCTAAAAAAATTTTCATCCGATGAAGAGCAAGAAGTCTTCGCTGGTTTTATCATCGAAGAAATTGAAAAAAGCGACAAGCTCGTCAAGCACAGCATGAACAAAACTTGCTTCGCAATGTGGATGACGAGATGGAAGACTTTTTCGACCTACGGTCGCAAGAAAGGGGAAGCGATTCCGATGTTGAGCTATACGCTAGTGAGGAGGAAGAAAGAAGCGACGAAAGTAGTGATGAAGAATCTGCCGCAGAAGAAAGCCGACCAAATGCTCTTCAATGGTCTAGCTAATTGCGACAAATTAATGAGCGTCAAAAAAAAAAAAAAGGGGAAAAAAAGAAAAACAGAAAAAAATCCCACCGACCCTGCACGAGACACTAATTAGCAATTATTGCTAAGAAAGTCACAAGTATAAACAATAGGTTGTTGTATTGAAAATGTCACATTTACTTTGCTCTAGGAAATGCCGCACGCAGCAGCAGTAGATAGCTGTTCTCCGGGGATTTTATTGCAACCGAATGATGGGACAAAATGACCGGATACCAATAATGATGGCACGCTTGATCAAAATGCCGAAATTCTGTGTTAGTCTTGGACTGACATCAAATTTTAATATGTTTGTGTGTCCTTTTCAGCTATGCATTATTCCTGTAATGACTAGAATGCCAAATTCCATCCGCTACTTTTGATCTTCTCCACACTGTGTGTGGTTCGTAACCTGATTCAACAAAAATTATCGAGGAGGCGCCTGTCCATGACCGTCTACCTAGAAAGTCATGCAAGCGTTACGATTGATCAAGGTTATGCAACGATTCAGGACAACTCAGCATCTTTTTCCTTCTAACTGTTATTAAAACTTAAAACCCTTTATGTACAAGACAGATAAAAGAAGTTTAAACGGTCAAAAAGATGTCTTGGTTGATTTTCAGAATTTTGCTAAGGAGTTCTGACACTAGCGCATCGAAGGAAACACGTTGATTTGCGTTGTTTTCAAGATGTTGGTAGATGAAAGCTAGAGGCTATCAGTGAACAAATTGGTGAATAAACTTTCTACTGATATGCTTTCTTAGCTTGAAGAGATGGTATCCTATGATCACACTGGTATGAATAAGATTTCATGTAAAGTTTCCATATTTTATCTACACTCCGACTGAATAAATTCTGTGACTTGTGGCAAGAGAAAATTCTGTAAGTTATATTACTGCAGTCGTAGCAGTTTAACCAGTTTAAATCAATTTTAGCTTGTGGTGACACAGAAAAGAGAACTGGAGAACAACCAAACTATTTATGAGACGTGTCTTAAAGGGTTTTCTTTTTTATGTCAAAAAAAATAAAGGGAAAATTTTTTCGACGGGAAGTCGAGAAGCACTCTCTTAGCGGGAGCGACACTGGACAACAGAGTTTACCTCAGTGAAGCCATTTTATTTTTATAAATGTGCCCTAAAATCTTCTGGAAAATTTGGTCAGAATACCACAGAGCTAGCAATTTGAAATCTTAAAAAAAAAAAGGTTTGTGGGCTTTTTTTGTGCGCTTTCCATTTTTACTGAGTTTCACAAATATTTTCTTTTCTTTTGATGCTGCCTATTAATACTGAAACGTATAAAGAAGGGTCCTCTATCGAGAAAGATGGAAATAACTGCCTGAGGAAAAAACTAACAAAATTATCTATTTTAGTACACATCATTTAATCTAACAGCGTCTTTGTGACGGGCTGTTAGACGTCTTTCATATATCCAAATGTGATTGGCTATCATGCCCCCTAGGAAGTTTAGCGTTAAATTGCTGGTACATCGCAGTCAACAAACTGCTGTTAAGCTTCTCGATTTCCTCAACAGCTACAAAACATCGAAAGAATTTCTTTTCAGCGGGTTTTTAAGAACATGGGAGTTTTTCTCCACTTGTTCTTCACCTCTGTGGTTCTCTCGCATGGACAAGTTCTATCATGCCCACACGGTAGGTTTCAAATCTTGCATTTGTGAATGAGGAAATTTTTTTTTCATTTAAAATTCTCAGCTATACAATTTGCTAAGTTAAAAAAGAAAAGGCGAATTCTCAAGAACTGAAATACTTAAATTCTCGTATACATGCGTAGGGGCCTAAACTAACAAAATAACTACAAAATTCATAATCCAGTTCAATGCATTGTTATCTTTTATTCATTCAAAAATATTCTCGATTCCTTTTCACTACATGCGAACGTATGTTTACAAAGTATTTTTACTTATGACCGAACAATCTTCAGAATATAAAAATAAACTTAAGTTTTATCGAGGCCATCTAAATATAAGGACAAGAAAGATCCTACAGTTATGAGAAGTCGTGCACTTAAGGAAAGACAAATTGATGCATTAACTAGTTGGAAATGAAATATTTTCCATTTCCTTATTTTTTTAGATTATCTTGTGGAATAAGAATCTTTCTTTTGGAACACAATTATTCGCTTGTGTCATAAAAATTTTAAAACTGTTGAAATGCAGGGAAAGTAGTTATGTTTTCAATAATGCAAACGGGTACAGAGTGCGAAAAAGCGGGGATAATAAAACTTCTCACTCGACGGGTGGCTAATTGATATGAATGATGGAGAAACAAAACAGAACAAAAAGAAAATAAAAAATCGCAATGTAAAATTAAGCATAGTTTGTTCTTAGCGTGTGCTTATCGTGAAACTGATGCTCGAGGGCAGTTTGCAGAGCACAAAAGAAGTGAACTGCGAACCTCGGATTATGTATGCTCTGCTAGGCCTACTTCGAGACACCATGATGGCTCATTAGAAATTTGGTAGGACTTGCAAACGCCCGCTTTGCTATGATAACTTTGATAATAAACTATGACTTGAAATAAAGTACAAAAATTCATGATGGATGGCTCGATAAAAACCTTATCCGATGCTACTGTTAATACAACTTGATCTCCGGTAACTCTGTGAATATGTCATAATTATCGATATAGGTACCACGTGCATCGAACAGCGAGATTAAAATTACTTGAGACCCTCAGAATTGAAGACCCATTTGGTTTTTTAACTTGTACTGATTTGAATTTTTAGATCAATGCCGTACATTGGCATTTCCATCCACTTTGTTCTTCACGGGAGAACGTCTTGTTAACCACACCATAGCAAACATCAGTGTGATTGACAGGGACACGTGTGAATATCGTTGCTACTTGGACCACAACTGCGTCAGTGTTAACTTTTATTTTGGAGAAAACGGAGTAGAAGCACACAACTGTGAACTGAATAACTCAACGGGTAAAGAGTATGATAAGGATCTGGTGAAAGCAGCGAACTATGTATACCACGGAACTAAGGTACCAGTTGTTAAATTTCAATTGCACCACATTCTCTTTCAGCAATTCATAAGAGTTAAAGGAGCACTCTTTATATTCATGTCTGAAAAACGCCTTTTATCCATTATTTGTTATTTTTACACAATTTCAGATACGTCACGGATCTTTTGTAGATAAGCACTTACAAAAAATAAAAGCCCTTTGAGTGCCTTGAGGATATCCAATTCTATTGGCAAAAGCAAGTAATTTTTCTTAGTCATTTCAGAACGTTGTTCACCGGCCTTGAGTAAACAATTGATCGCTGTTTTTCATCTAATAAAAAAAAGCACAACTAAAAAACACTTAATTCATCTCAAATATTTTTCGTGGGCAAGAATAGATGGAAGATGGAATAGTTATTCGAAGGCATTTCTGCAAAATGTAGTTGATTTTAAATGGTTTTTTAGGCCTGAGTATACCAGGTTTAATAATCGAAAAAACTAGATACATACCATGGTTCAAGAGTAGTTCCGACTATGGATATAACAATACAGTTGAGCTGTGACAGGGATTATCAAGTACTGCTCTTGGTAAAGACGATTTGCGCTATAACAGCCTGTCTACAGACGCCCTCTCCGATTTTCGAAGTGCTGGGAGTGATTTCACACAGGCTTTTGAAATTTCTCTCTCCACCAAGTTGTTCTCAGGTTCTCGGCGAAATGTCGAAGAAGGCTGTCAAGATATTAAACAGTTACTCGTGACATCGCATCCAAGGGAATCACAATTCTTCTTGTCGCCTTATGCTAAAAATGTGGTATATTTAGCTCTCGAAGTTATGCAATGCGTTTAATGCAGACGAGGTTTTTACTATTATTTCTTTTGTTTGTTTGTTTGTTTGTTTTCGTGGAAGAATTTTTGCACTCAAGCTCCATGCGAGAACTACGGTACCTGCCAGTCGGGATTTACAAGAAAACGATATCGATGTTTATGTGCGTCAGGATACACCGGCCACGATTGTGAAAAAGGTATCACTTAAAATGATGGAAATAAATTCTGTATTTAATTTTAACATAATGGTCGATTTCTTCAGAGGGTTCGATATTTAGAATCAGTTGTACTTATGACACTGTGGGAGGAAAAAAGGATGGGGGCGCACGTTCGGTTTTCACGCTCTTTTTCTCAACTCTGGGTATTGTGTGAAATAAACTTGATGGTCATATATTGGAGCCCTCTCTCCCCTTTTCCCAATCAGCTAAGGTGTTCGTAATCATGATCATGAGCACGGTGTGTTGATTCCAATTTAGACATCGATGAATGTGCCAACGATACCCACAACTGCAGCAGGGACAATGCCACTTGCACAAATACCGCTGGATCGCTCAACTGTTCTTGCAATTCTGGATTTATTGGAGATGGACACATCTGCCAAGGTAAAATCTTACACGCCACATCTTACGCCACCTGGCCTTTATGACGTTTCCATAACCGCAGACGTTTGACCACTATGTTAACATCGTGTATCACGAATTTTTGTACACACTATTGGGTTCATTTCAGACATCGGCGGAGATGCTGAGAATACCTCCAACAGTAGCAATGAAAACGCTATTTGTGAAAATTCCGATGGATCTTCGAGGTGTATATGTAAACCTGGATTCAGTGGGGATGGAAACAATTGTACAGGTAATAAATTTTCTTCAGGCCATATCAGTCATTAGTGAAGGCAGTACAAATAATGAACTGATATTCTTGTTGTGATGATAATAAAAGAACCCTAAATATCTCGGCAGAAGTCGCGTTTTATGATCCAGATAATACTTTACTCTTTTTATTCCATTGGTTATACAATTATTGTCGGTTTAACTTGATCAGCGGGTGTTGTTATCGTTTCGACCAGTTTTATTTATTTTTTCATTATTATTATTTTTTTTGATATAAATATTTTTTTTTTCATTATTTTTTTATAAATGTCTTCTTTTTTTTTTCATTCTTCCCCTACAATCATGGTAGCACATATCATTGAGTAGATTTCATTGCAGACATTGATGAGTGTGCTCAGAATACCCACAACTGCAGTACGGACAATGCCACTTGTACAAATACAGAGGGATTGTTCAACTGCTCTTGTGATCCTGGATTCAGCGGGGATGGACACAACTGTGCAGGTGTGATTCAGCGGGGATGGACACAACTGTGCAGGTGTGAGAATTTTTCAAAGTATGATTGCTTTCCCGTTTCAGCGAGTAAAACATACATGGCCTGATCTTCTTGTCCACAAAAATTTCAAAAGAGTCCTACTCTTTTTCGTTTCTTCTATGACTCAACATTTGATGAACCTAATTATGACTTACGTTTGTCTATTTAATTTTTTGTGACTGATTAAGTTTTCATTACTGCAATTTTTGCATTGAATAGTGAGACCTCCTTACTTTTATGAGATTGAGTACAATCGGTTGATTTCATTGTAGACATCGATGAATGCGCTACAAATACCCACAACTGCAGCAGGGACAATGCGACTTGTACAAATACCAAGGGATCGTTCAACTGCTCTTGTAGTCCTGGATTCACCGGAGACGGACACAACTGTAAAGGTGATGAAAATTATCAAACCATGGTGTTCTGTGGTATCAGTATATAAAACATTCAGATCCACTAGCATAAAATACGACATACATAATGACCTGAGATTCTAGACCCTGGATTAACAGGCATGACTGTCATTCCCACAATGAAAATTGGAGACCTACCCCAGCCCCAACTCCCCTTCAGCCCAGTTACTCATTATCATGATCATGGTACGTTCTGTTGGTCTCCTTTTAGACATCGATGAATGTGCTGGAGATACCCATAACTGTAGCAGAAACAATGCTACCTGCACAAATACTGAGGGATCGTTCAGCTGCTCCTGTAAGCAGGGATTCACTGGAAATGGACACAAATGCGAAGGTAGAATTCTCGAAACATCGTATTATCTAACGATTCATTATATGTGGGAATCTTCTCAAAGCTCTGTAAATTTTCATCGGCTTGCTGTTTTGCTTGTTTCCACTGACGGATAGCCTAACATACGCTTCGAAATTTATACAAATATCTTTTCGTCATTAGACAACTTCAAATTTTATGGGTTTCTTCGATAGTTACATCGGTTCTCTGATCCTAGTTGTAAATTCCTTTTACACACCGCTTTGCTTGGATTAACTGCCGCGATCATTATCACGTCGGATGAATATAGTCTCGGGGATAAAATCCGTAGGAAAAAGATCTCATTTGTTCCTTGAGGGCGCAAATCAAACGTTTGTTTACCGGACGACTGACTGAATTTGATGATGATTGGAAAGTTGTCCATCAAATCGAGGTATGTTTCGGGCTAAAAAAAAAAGTGAAGAAGCTTGAGTTAACTTTTGGATAGCCTCCGTTAACGTCAAACTTTCTTAAAGGATCCTAGTCAACCACGCCCCTGTCTTTGCTATATACGGGCAATTGCGGAGAAAATCGTTCATATTACATTCAATTGCTGGCTCGTCAACACTTTTTACCAGCGGCATGAAGAAAGGATTCGCAAAAGGAGAAGCGTTTTGTAGCCACCTAAGACCAAATCTGGCGCGCTCCACTTTTAATGAAAACGCACAGAGCTTCAAATACGCCAAAAGGGAATATAGGATACCTGAAAACGTTCTGGAGAAATATATACCAGGAGTTATCTGCTCCAGTACAGAAAGGTCACCAAAAAACAAATAAAAAAGCACAAAGAAGAAAATATTGCTTTACTTAACCACGAAAACATAGTGATGCGGAAAGGGCCCCTTATTCAAACCAACGCACTTATTCGCAGAGGAAGGTCATTAAATGATGTGTTGGTCAGAACTAATCTTTAAAGACAGAAGTTTAAAAACGCTTGCGGATGGTAAGAGTGTCACGAGTCGCGCAGGTTTCTCAGTACTTCAAGTTTTAACTGGTCACTTGCCTCTTGTGACCTGCACCTCGTGCAAGACATATCCACGCTTTAATGTGGCCCAATCTCTGAAAATTGGCTATTATTTAGACTTTCGATGTTAGGATCAACCCTTCTGCGATTAGGTAGGTTGAATTTTTTCGTCTGCTCTGCGGCTTTAGGCTTTCCATGTGGAGAAACGCGAGATGCCGTGTAGTAGTAGTATTTACTGCTGTCGGGATTTACCTAGTTACTGAATGTGCTGGAGATACGCACAATTGTAGCAGAAACAATGCTACATGCACAAATACCGAGGGATCGTTCAACTGCTCCTGTAAGCAGAGGTTCATTGGAAATGGACACAAATGCAAAGGTAGAATTTTCGAAACACCGCATTAAAAAACAATCCATTCTATGTTTGAATCTTCTCAAAGCTCTGTAAATTTTCATCGGCTTGCTTTCTGCTTGTTTCCACTTTCGGATAGCCTAACAAACGCTCCATATACAATTATCTTTTAGTCATAAGACAAGGTAAAATTTTTGGGTTTCAAGCAAACAGTTTTTTTGGGTTTCAACCACGCCCCTGTCTTTGTTATAGACGGGCAATTGCGGAGAGAATCGTTCATATTACATTCAATTGCTGGCTCGTCAACACTTTTTACCAGCGGTATAAGGAAAGTATTCGCAAAAGGAGAAGCGTTTTGCAGCAACCTAAGAACAAATCTGACGCGCTCCACATTTAATGAAAACGTACAGAGCTTCAAAATACGCCTAAAGGGAATATAGGATACCTGAAAAAGTTCTGGAGAAATATGGGTCTGGAGTTATCTGCTCCAGTAGAAAAAGGATACTCAAAAACAAATAAAAAAGCACAAACAAGAAAACATTGCTTTACTTAACCAAAAAAACATACTGATGCGGAAATGGCCCCTTCAGTCAAACCAACGCACTTATTTGCAAAGGAAAGTCATTAAATGATATCTTGGTCCGAACTAATCTATGAAGACAGAAATTTAAAAACGCTTGCCGATGGTAGGAGTGTCTCGAGTCGAGCAGGTTTCTCAATACTTCAAGGTTTAATTGGTCACTTGCCTCTTGTCACCTGCACCTCGCGCAAAGCATATCCACGCTTTAATGCAGCACAATCTCTGCAAATTTACTTAGACCTTCGATGTTAGGACCAACCTTCCTGCTATTCTTAAGATTGAATTTGTTCGTCTGCTTCGCCTTCCATGTGAAAAAACGCGAGATGTCCTTGATGGTCCCTGTTACAAACCAAAATTTCTCAAGAAAATTGCGAGAAATCACTAAAACAACTACCTGGAATAAACCGCTGATAATTTCAGAAGACTGCCACGAAAATTTAAGATCTTAACATACTCAAATCGCTCAGATACACTTGGATAATAGACCACGATGGAAATGTCAGGAATTTAGATGACATAAAATGGCGGACTAAGCGCGCAATGACCAGTGGTTGTTAGGTTCCTTTGAGATCAGTCTGTCATAGATCACAGTCCCACCCCCACAGCTCCATAGTTATTCCCAATTACGGTCATGGTTGCAGTGTATTTTAGCATTGGTTTGCAGCTCTCAGTATTAGCTTTTGAGACTCCGAGAGAGTTGCCTGACATTCTCTTCGTTCCCTCTCTCCTTTTTCCTTGTAATTCGATATTGGAATCTTCAGAGACATAAACATTGATCTTTAGCTATGAAGCGTACCTTCCTTTTAAATTTCTAATTTCTGAGATCAAATTCCTCTTTGAAAGTTTAAACGGCTCGAATTGATAGGCAACGTACGCGCGTGAGCCCGAAAGGCGCCTTGAATGGTCAAAAAGTTGTGTGGTAAGGATTTTAACGAAGCAAAAGAAACCTTACCCTGACAATTAACGCAAAACTGAAGTTACCTTCTCTATAACCTAGCATTCCATGCCGTATTTACAAACCTTGGTGCGAATGGAAGTCATGGTCCATCAGCGTCAGGTAGTCCCTACGCTGGTCAAGATCATTACCGACAAGTTACGATAACGAACGGTATTCAACAGTGGACCGTGCCGTGCACTGGCTACTACAGAATAGAAGCCATAGGAGCGACAGGAGGGTGTGATTATTGGTACCCTAAATTTTTTTTTGTGGAGGCACAGGAGCAAAACTGATAGGAGAGTTCCGCTTGAATATGAGTGAAGTCATACAAGTGCTTGTTGGCCAAGAAGGAGGGAACAATATCAACGCATGGGGTTCAGGAGGCGGTGGAGGTACATTTTTAGTGAGGGGAAATTCCACGCCATTGATAATAGCTGGAGGTGGAGGAGGCGGGCCGAGAGCTACATATGGATATGGAAGATGCAATGCAAATACAGGCACAACAGGGAATGCTGGTTATACATCATGGCCAGGGGGAAGAAACGGAACTGGTGCTCATCAGACTGCTAGTGTGTACTCAGGTAAGGGTAAAGTTTGTTAACCCATAACACTTATCGAAAAAGCTCATTCAAATATTTGCTCGTCAGTCTCCGCCCTCAACAGTTATGAAAAGGTAATCAATATACTTTATTATGAAAAGATTGCGATAATAATAATAATAATAATAATAATAAAGACTTTATTTAAAGAGGCTAACACTTAATAGCCAAAGGCTTATAAACTTGTGGCTCTCAGAAAATAAAGTTACAAACTATAAATACAAATATAATATAATAAAAGTTAAAAACCTAAATTCGTGAGAGACGCGAATAGTTGAATTACAATAGTATTAAAACTTCCGTAAAATATAGATATAAACAGATATAAAAGTTAAACCCTAAAATGGTCCAAATGTTGCTGGGCTGCGAAGATCCTTTTAAATAAATGGGTTTTTGAAGACTTAACGGAGTCTGATTTTCTGATATTTAGAGGCACATTATTCCAAAGTCTTGTTACAGCAAAAGAACGGCCTCCTTCATTGTCACGCTTATAATAAGGACACAGAATTATAGCTAGCACACCGCGTGCTTCTGATATGTTGTGTATTGTTAATCGTTAAGTGTTCATTGAGATAGTCCGGAAGAGAGCCATTTACGCTCATATAAAAAATAGCACAATTTTACTCTGTTCATTCATCCCAAGGTATTCATCCCAGCTTATAAAAAAGGTGTCACAGTGGGTGTTAGGCGGACGGCATATAAAATGATTCTGGCCGCACGCTTCTGTAATTTAAAGACTCTGTAAAGTGATTCCTTGTTACATGATGACCAAATGACGTCAACATAACTCATTACTGGGTGAATAATGGCATTGTAGAACAGCAATCGCTGTTGAAGTGACAGAAAGGTTCTGACCTATGCACGAGGCAAGCTTATCGCAAAAATTTTCAAAATGACAATCAAATATGTGCCTTCTTATTAAAAAACTGGTAAATTAAGATAATAGTATGTAAACACAGTCGTGATTTCACGCTTTTTGTGCTTTGCGACACATTTAAAAGCATTTCAAACTCAAAGCTTTTGCAATACTTGCAAAGCAATTTTAAGCACCAATAACAAATTTTAGAAATGGAGAAAAAAAATTGCCAAGTTTTGATTTAGGGTGTAGCTTTCCCTTACCCTCTGAGCTCAAGAAAAAAAAAAGAAAGAAAAAGAAGAACTTCGGCGCTGTGACTGCCTTGGTGATCGTGAACTGGATGACTTCGACGAGGGAGCTCATGCAAAAACGAGATAACAAGTAGAATCTTATACTGAAATATAAGGAATTATACCACATGTGTACGGTCCTGGTATTTTCTTAGGGTACCCTGACGTGTACTAATCATTATACGGACCTTACACAACCTTATATTTACCGTATACAACTGAGTACACAGCCTGTTTACGCCCCAAGGAAGGGTCCGTATATAGAGTTTTTTATACAGTGCAACGGCCCAGCCGTGTTGACTGCGCTATCGCTCGGTCAATGCAGCAAGGCCTCAATTTGAGATCTTCCCGTAGCGACCTCACTCTCATTTATCTAGATGTTACTATCCACCTTCGAGCAGGCGAAGAGAAAAAATCGCGCGACAAGAGTTTAATTTTTAACTGTTTTCCGATATATCAACAAAAATAATTATTTTGTTTGTTTTTTTGTTTGTTTGTTTGTTTCTTTGAACTTTACGCTTAAATAATCATTCATCCCAGTGTTGTGGCTCGGAAAATGTCCACCACCATTCACCTCCACTTTGGTGAATGATTATTGAAAGTAATGAATGATTTCTAAAATGTACTACTGACTTATCCAAGACCAATATCGAAACAAATGCTTTTAGTATACAAGGAAGTGTATTTCAGAGTTTAAATACTGATGAGAACAACAAGAGTCTTTGAAAGAAAATCACCATTTTTTTCTGAAACTGTAACTGGAGCTAGGCTTGACAAAAACATGCTCCTATATATCATTTGAAGCTAATCAACGAATGACCCTAAAATTAATTAACTTTATTTTAAAACATCTGCGAAACTAAACGGGTAACTAATGCAATTTAAGAGGCTGTCTCTCTTATTTCCACCCGGTCAATTTTATGTCAAAAATAATTTTGCCTGAAACTCTGTTAACAGAAAGACTTTACCTAGGAAAGAACTAAATTAGATTTGGTTTGATTCGAAATAATTTTCTGACTGCATTACGAGCCATAATTATTCCCCAGTCCGTAGGGACCGTCGCAACGTCTCGAAAATTGAAAAATAGGCATATTTTGTAACGTTGTAAGATATTTGATTCGCATAGTTAAGCCACAAAATTTATATCAGATTGCTTAAAAACCTTTATTGTTTGCCAAGAAAGTAAGAATTTGCCCTCTCAACAAATTTGAAAAGGCGAATTTTAGCATATTCTGACCACTAGAAATCGCCATCGGCCGATGGCCGTGAATAACCTTGATTTAGACGCGAAGTTTTGGGACACAATCGACGCGGAACCGAGAGAAGCAAGCTCAGGATATTTGAAATTGATTTATTAATTATATGATATCAAACTCCAGGTAAAAGCATTTACCACGAATCACGATGGATGCCGCCTACTTTTCGAAGGCAATACCTAGCTATTTGTTGAAGTTATCATGAATTTCACCAATTTGGTTATTAGAAAAATTCTGAAGTGAGCCATGAAGACGGGCTGCAAAGCGGGTAAGCTGTATTTATGACGAAATCTGCTCCAGTGGTTCGATTTTGGTGTAGGCGAAAAAATCGCGAATGCTCGTACATGTGCTGATTCAAACGGTCATAACTTTTGAAAAATCGAAATCGTACAAGGGTTTTTGCATATTTTTGCCTATAAAGGTCTAAACTTAACGGCTGTGTAGGATAGAATCGTCAACCAGGTCCCAAATCCCAAAACTTAGCGTCTAAATCAAGGTTATTTACGGCCATCGGCCGATGGCGATTTCTAGTGGTCAGAATATGCTAAAATTCGCCTTTTCAAATTTGTTGAGAGGGCAAATTCTAACAGTCTTGGCAAACAAGAAAGGTTTTTTTAAGCAATCTGCTATAAATTCTGTGGCTTAACTATGCGAATCAAATATCTTACAACATTACAAAATATGCCTATTTTTCAATTTTCGAGACGTTGCGACGGTCCCTACGGACTGGGAAATAATTATGGCCCGTAATGCAGTCAGAAAATTATTTCGAATCAAACCAAATCTAATTTAGTTCTTTCCTAGGTAAAGTCTTTCTGTTAACAGAGTTTCAGGCAAAATTATTTTTGACGCAAAATTGACCGGGTGGAAATGAGAGAGACAGCCTCTTAAGTATAACTGGTGAGGTTTTGCAAAACTTGGGTGCCCAAAAAAAACAAGTCTAGGAGCCGAACTTTGCACACGCGGAGTCTTTCATAAATAAGAGTAAGGTAATCTGTAATGCAGAGCATTACAATGATTCATTAGGCTGGTGACAAATGCAAGGATGAGACTTCGTTAAATCTTCTCTAAATTATTTCCTAATTTCACCGCTGTGAAATAATTAGTAAACATGCTGCATTGCAAATCCGTTTGACCTGTTGGTGCGTAGACGTAATAATTCCAGACAACAGCATCTAAGATTCCAATCGATTTTTGACGCAATAAAGGGATATGGGGTTAATACTACTTTTATTAAGGATGTGAAGGATGCATACGAGTATAAAGAGATAGCTTGCTTGCTCGTCAAATAGATAATATAGTCAAAATATAGCCAAAATATACATGAATAATTTTCCTGGCGTTGTTTGACTGAAAGGTCATGAAAAGCATGTCACTTGAGGACAAAGCGAACAATTAGAATAACGTCCACAAGAAACCCAAATGACAACAAAAAAAAAAGATAGCCCAATTGCGTGCTCGATACAAGCACTGAGATAGACGTATCATAATGGTTTTTTCTTTCTTTGTTTTATTTGACTTTAGATATTGGAGGTGGCGGAGGTGGGTTTTACTCCAGTGGTGCAGGAAACAGAGACAGCGGTGGTAAGGGCTTTCTTCAGGGCGGATTGGGTGGACAAGTTTCGTCCAGTTCTCAAATGGCGGGGTTTGGTGGATTTGGTGGTGGGGGTGGTGGGGGTGGTTGGGCCTGGTCACGTTTTGGGGGTGGGGGAGGTGGTGGAGGTTACTCTGGTGGGAGTGGTGGAAGGGCTTCCTGCGGTGGTGGGGGAGGATCTTATAATGTCGGGAGAAATCAACAAAATAACTTGCATAACCGGACATCTTCTGGTCATGGTTTGGTAGATATTACGTTTTTGGGGAATCATTGAACAAAATGCAAGCATAAGCCAATCGATACTTTTATTCAAATATGCTTCTACAATTGACGTATTACATTCCTTAAATCACTTATGTGGTAAAACACATCTCCACAGCCACCAGAAAACCGTGATCTAGCTGCCTTTTGACCTTTAGGTATAGTTGGTTGGTCCCATTTAATTTCTCAAAGGAGAAGTATGCTCCAGAATCCACGGAACTGTTATCACCACCATTGTTTGACGTGTTCTGAAATTTCAGAGAGTAACCATATTTTTCGAAAATGGTGTTCAAATGTATAGAGAATTCCATTTTCATGAAAGACTCGGTAATTTAGCCACGCATTAACCTGCATACTTTTCCATGAGCTTGTTAATGCTATGGCAGCTGAAAAACTCGTTCATTTCACAAAAGTACTTTTCACATAATAAATTTGTATTTCCTTAAGGACAAGATTTTAGGCGTAAGTAGGTGGAATGATCTGGGGCAACGGATAGTAATACAAACCAGAACGCCTCATGCGATATGAAGTAACAAATAAGTAATTTAGGAGAAAACAAAATTGCAAGGAACCCGATAAATCTCCTTGAGGATCTTTAGAAATCAACTTATTCGAACAGAGTTGGCTGTGTAATAAACATTTTTCCGATCAGTTTGTCGCTACTAGGATAGTACTGGGTCAAGCTCTTGAAACAAATTGATGTACCTCTAAAAAAATGTATATATCTCATTGGTTATTTGCATTCTTTAAAACTGTTATCGAGTATCTAAGATATTATTTACTGTTTCGGGTGTGAGTAAGCATGAACCTTTTTCGGCGGCAGTAGTGGTCGTACATTCACCATGTTTCCGACCAATGTGATAAGACCATATAAAGAGAATTTCGATGTTTTCGGTAAGGTCGAACACTTAAGAGAAATTGAGGTAATTCCATAGTTTGACAGTGTTTTGCTACAATGCTGTACATCGACCATTTGAGCTAATTTAAAAATACTATTTGATATACAATATATCATTGTTGTACTTGCGATGAAGTATAATTATAATGGATATTGATGTTAACTGATTTCATCGGTCGCTCGACTGATTAAAGTGACTCAGAATGGTTTATAAACGACCAAATCATAATGAGACTCATTAAGGTTAAGATGATTGGCCCAAACTGGTTATGTAGTGGCCATTTGTACAATATTATATTGATGTACCCGTAATTTGAATTATACAAGCAGTTAGAGTAAAATGTTGTGAGTAATAAAACATTATCACAAGTCAAAATGTTGTGAGTAATAAAGCATTATCACAAGTCTGAACATCATTGGACAATAAAGATTGAGTTACAGTTTTCATTTTAGCTTGATATTATTAAAAATGTAATGTACTACCGTTTTTTGTAAAGGGGTAGTAATGGCATTAAGATTTTGTCACTCGTGATTAAAATACTTCAAATTTCTCTTAAGTTAACACTTTTTGACAGACGAGTTTGTGTGACCACTACTTTTAGGGTCAGTAATGTAAATTATGTCGTCATTTGAGCATAAACAAGATGCCCTCCGTTTCTTTTTAGGATGACGTACGTTGTAATAAAACATGTTTGTCAACTACGTTTGTTATAAATTTATTTTCGTCCTCATTCATCTAGCTATTGTCAAAATCTTTCTAAAACTGATGCTCGAGAAACACGATGCTACAACTTACAAAAACTGTTTTTTCGCGATGTTTCCAACTTTTGTCGTTTCTAGCATTCAAAGTTCTACTCTGTCGATGTGTTGGGTTATGACATAAAAAAGTTCGTCCCCCTTCCCCACCAGATTGCCCCATCAAATAAAAAAAATTCACTAGTTTGCTAGTTTACCATTTCAACCCCTTTCCCTCTTACAAAAGTTTTTTCTCTTACGAAATCCTAATAACTTCTACAAACATGCAAATTTCGAGCTCCCACTAGACTGCTTGAATTTGCTGGTACACCAAGTGGCTTTAAACTCCGGCTTTGATGAACATCAAGGGTATTTAATATCACACAAATAGTCGATGATATGCCGGAAATAAACAATTCCTTTAACAAGGAACTAGAGGGAATTGCGGTGCATGATTTTCGTCGATAATAATTGTCGAGAGAGATTGACCGCGTGTTTGGTGTAATGCAGAACTTATGATTATTGTGACGTCTGCTGCATAACAACTCTTTACACCCTAAAATCAGGATGCATATTCCCCATACTGACCTCGATGCATTTCTTTTAGTACTTACAGGGGGAGTTTGTCTAACAATCAAGAGCTTGTTGAGTTCGTGACTGATCATTTTCTTCATTTCATGACCTTAATGTTTGATTCAGACGCTTATCACTGTCAGGGGTCAAAGGGTAAACGCCCAACAAGAGGTCGGAAATGAGAGATCCTTCCACTTCCCAACAGATGAGTTAACTTAAAAATGTACTCTGAACAATAAATCTCCCGGGCGCTTAGTTAATGAATTATTCAATGGTTAGATTTTTACTCTTCTTAAAGCAATAAGCAATAACACCCTTCCTCTAGACACCCCCAAACCAAGAGATTATAAACACTCTCGGCAAAACCTACAACAAAACAACTATTGTCTGCGTCCGAAAAAATTATCAGTCGCCTTCCGCTTTTAGGGAGATATCTAGGAAAGTAGAGTAGTCTTCTTTTCATACCTTATATCTAATGCATTGGCAACATGTTTTTCTCTGGTAAATTATTTTGATCGCTGCGCAAGTGAGTTTATCATGTGTTCCTCAACATGAGTAAGTTTATCATGTGTTTCTCAACATGAGTAAGTTTATCATGTGTTCCTCAACATGAGTAAGTTTATCACGTGTTCCTCAACATGAGTAAGTTTATCATGTGTTCCTCAACATGAGTAAGTTTATCACGTGTTTCTCAACATGAGTAAGTTTATCACGTGTTCCTCAACGTGAGTAAGTTTATCACGTGTTCCTCAACATGAGTAAGTTTATCATGTGTTCCTCAACATGAATAAGTTTATCACGTGTTCCTCAACATGAGTAAGTTTATCACGTGTTCCTCAACATGAGTAAGTTTATCATGTGTTCCTCAACATGAGTAAGTTTATCGTGTGTTCCTCAACATGAGTAAGTTTATCATGTGTTCCTCAACATGAGTAAGTTTATCGTGTGTTCCTCAACATGAGTAAATTTATCATGTGTTCCTCAACAGGAGTAAGTTTATCATGTGTTCCTCAACATGAGTAAGTTTATCATGTGTTCCTCAACATGAGTAAGTTTATCACGTGTTCCTCAACATGGGTAAGTTTATCATTTGTTCCTCAACATGAGTAAGTTTATCATGTGTTCCTCAACATGAGTAAGTTTATCACGTGTTTCTCAACATGAGTAAGTTTATCACGCGTTCCTTAACATGACTAAGTTTATCACGTGTTCCTCAACATGAGGAAGTTGATCATGTGTTCCTCAACATGAGTAAGTTTATCACGTGTTTCTCAACATGAGTAAGTTTATCACGTGTTCCTCAACATGAGTAAGTTTATCACATGTTCCTCAACATGAGTAAGTTTATCATGTGTTCCTCAACATGAGTAAGTTTATCACGTGTTTCTCAACATGAGTAAGTTTATCACGTGTTCCTCAACATGAGTAAGTTTATCACGTGTTCCTCAACATGAGGAAGTTGATCATGTGTTCCTCAACATGAGTAAGTTTATCACGTGTTCCTCAACATGAGTAAGTTTATCACGTGTTTCTCAACATGAGTAAGTTTATCACGTGTTCCTCAACATGAGTAAGTTTATCATGTGTTCCTCAACATGAGTAAGTTTATCATGTGTTCCTCAACATGAGTAAGTTTATTACGTGTTCCTCAACATGAGTAAGTTTATCACGTGTTCCTCAACATGAGTAAGTTTATCACGTGTTCCTCAACAGGAGTAAGTTTATCATGTGTTCCTCAACATGAGTAAGTTTATCACGTGTTCCTCAACATGAGTAAGTTTATCATGTGTTCCTCAACATGAGTAAGTTTATCACGTGTTCCTCAACATGAGTAAGTTTATCACGTGTTTCGCAACATGAGTAAGTTTGTCACGTGTTTCTCAACATGAGTAAGTTTATCACGTGTTCCTCAACATGAGTAAGTTTATCATGTGTTCATCAACATGAGTAAGTTTATCACGTGTTTCTCAACATGAGTAAGTTTATCACGTGTTCCTCAACATGAGTAAGTTTATCATGTGTTCCTCAACATGAGTAAGTTTATCATGTGTTCCTCAACATGAGTAAGTTTATCACGTGTTCCTTAACATGAGTAAGTTTATCATGTGTTCCTCAACATGAGTAAGTTTATCATGTGTTCCTCAACATGAGTAAGTTTATCATTTGTTCCTCAACATGAGTAAGTTTATCATGTGTTCCTGAACATGAGTAAGTTTATCATGTGTTCCTGAACATGAGTAAGTTTATCATGTGTTCCTCAACAGGAGTAAGTTTATCATGTGTTCCTCAACATGAGTAAGTTTATCATGTGTTCCTCAACATGAGTATGCAAGTCCAAGGTTCTTACAAAAAGCTGCGCGCACTGAGTGCAGATTGAGTGGGATGACTTATTGAATTTATTTTGACTACTTGTGACTATCACAAGGTTCTTATATGGGACGACAATATCACCCATTAGGAGCGCTCATGAACGTGTCTTATACATTCCTTGGTTACTAATTATATCTATAAATCACTATTGACTAAGAACTGCGAAAACCCTAAGTTTATTGAGTCAAGTCTTCTTAATCATTCCACTAATCTAACAGTTGCTTTTTTGTTAAGCATGAATAGACATCTAAGTGTTAGAGGACTCTGCTAGTTGCTTAATGATTAATGAACTTAACACAACTCCTTTGAAAGAAATAAAAATATGTAAAGAGAAGTCTAAAGCATCTAAACTATAAAATGCTTGCAGAACACATCTGATTTTCTAAGTTGCCATGTTTTTCTCTTTTTATTTATGATTGTGAAAAAATCCCAATATCGTATCATCACGTCTTCCTAAAGAATGGGATAGTTAAATTTGCTTTTGTTTTGTTTTTATTCTGTCTTACAGATTTGAGTAAGTCAGTTATAAACATTGATCTTGGATGAATGAATATGTCAACAAAAGACAACCGTATTCCGCTGAAATATGTTTTAAGATTGTAAGAAATGAGTGTAACAAAATTTCTGTTTAACACCAGACTAGGGTAGTGGAGAGTCTCTTTTATGGTCTTTTAAGGCCGTTTTAAAAAACGGCCTTAAAGTTTAACCGTTAGGCGTAAAGTTGACAAATTTTAACCGTTAATCGAAAAAAAAGTAGTTTCTGTCCTGAGGCGTGCAGAAATATTTTTAAAGAAAAGATATATCGCACTTCAAAAGGTATGATGAATGTTTCAAAAACGAAAAGAGCATGGATTGTGCGATAAACAAGTAAGTTCTATAAGTTCGCTGGATTTACAACAAACAAAGCTGTCGTCCAAACTGTCGTCCTCTTTTCTCTTTAATTTCTGGTGCATTTTCAATCATGATTGAACAAATCTCGCATTATAGCTTGTTCTCCCACCCAAGTCACCCAAATGTCAGTCTATGAAATTTCTCTTACAGAAAAGGACGAGCCAATGCTAATGACGATGCGATTCTGCATTGTAATTGTACTGTGCATGTGCTACGTGTACGAAGTTTTCGCTCAACAATGCAAGGAGGATGAGCATGCCATTTCTGGTATGATGCTACGAGGACACACCTTCAGGACAATGAGATCATCGATTGCATTTGAATGTCATCAGGCATGTTACAATGATTTCAGGTGTCACAGCTTCAACTACGTCATTTCAGAGGAAGTATGTGAACTAAACAACCGGACTAAGGAAGCCAGACTAGAGAACTTTGTGGCAAATTCTGAGAGATATTATGTTAGGAGTAATACGAAAAGAGGTGAGTTTCAAAAAAAGGTAGCCTTAGCACTGGTGCTCATTTGAAGTAATTTGAACCTGATAAAACTATTCTCCGTCCTCAATTCCTCTTGGCTCCATTCCTGAATTTCCAGCGGAAACGTGTAAAGAGATAAAAGCAAGCGAAGAGGGGAAAGCGACCAATGGCAGTTACTGGCTTGATTCCATTATAAAGGGAAAACACTTCTTGTTCCTTGCGATATGGAAACAGCAGGTAACAAAACTCAATTGGCCGTACTCGTTGACATCAGAGTAGTAAAACTTGATAACGCTCTTATTATAATGATAAAGTAGAACCATATCAAGTTGTTTTATCCTACAACCTTTGATCCCTTTCAGTGAAATCCAAATCACAACCACCACAAATGGGAGAAATATCATCAACAATCTTCTATTCCTTGTTTTCGCTTAAATTTACTGATTTGATTAATTATTTATCAACTTATTTATTTATTTGTCTATTTACTGGTAGTTTTGATATTTCATCACAAAATATGGTGAAATATCATAATATGATGCATAATATAGCGATTATGCACGATTACGTTATTTACCAGGAGCCCATAAGGTAATGAGCTTCTGCATTTACTGAAAAATAGCGGTCCAAGCCTACTTTGTATTAAAATTTTCGGGAACTTTTCTCCACCTTGTTGTTTTTATGTGGGCAACCTTTGATTTCAGTGGTTCGGAAATACTTTCGAATTCAGACTCATGAGAGTACACCGTGAAAACGAGGTTTGGGGGTGAGAGTGGATATTCTGACGTGAACATGCACAAGGCCTATTTTCAATTAGTTTTTAATAAGTACAGTACATCCAATTATTTGTTGCTAGATGCTGATGAATGCAAGGCCTCATTACCTGTCTGTAACACGAATGCCATTTGCCAGAATACCCTTGATTCATATATTTGTGCTTGTAAACCTGGAGTTATCGCAGATGGAAGAATTTGCACTGGTAAGAGGATTTAAAATTACTGTAAGTACTGTAAGTTACAGAACCTTACTTTTTTTTGCTCGGATTTATGACCATCTTTGTGCCTGGGCCATAAAATCGAGCAGAAAAACAAGTTTTGTAGCTTGGTTTGCGGAACACTATCCGAAGTGAGGGGTATTCACAGTTGTATAAAAAAAGCGATGTTACACTTTAAGTAGCAATTACAAGGAAACCTCAAAAGAAAATGCCGTTAAATACGTAGAATACATGTGTCAAAGCCTGATTACCAGCGCAACGAGCGTGTTGAAATAATATATACAAAAGTTCTGAATTTCCATTTCTTCCAGCTTTACCATCTTGCGAAGCGTTAGGAGCAGAGGATCCAAACATCGTACCTGACGCCCAAATCACTGCGAGTTCCAATTATCTCAGCTGTTATCCACGCAAAGGACGGCTCAATGGAGACAGCGGTTGGTGTCAGCAGTCTTCTAAAATCACTGATAACTATATACAGGTTGATATGGGAGCAGGGCGCACAGTATGCGAAGTCACCACACAAGGAAAGGCAAACGGATCGTTTACAAAAAGCTACAGGCTCTCGTTTTCTACTGATGGCACCAGTTGGACTACATGTAAAGAGCAAAACGTCGAAAAGGTACGACACATGACGGTCACTTTTTAGTACGCTGTCAATTTTATCTCTTCTTCAAGCATTTTCTAGTCTTAGGTTTTTTCTGTGCGCATGCGCAGGCTGAGAGAGGATTTACCGGTTAGTAATAGTTAAAATTGATGTAGGAATAATAAATAACGCTCAGGATAAAGAGTAATTTCAGTGATCTCCAAAATCTGGAGTTTTTCACATTTTTTTCAAATAAAAAATCTTGTCCTCTCCTCCATCGGAAACATGTAGAAAAGTGGTACGGTTCCGCTGTGTCCACAGGGACGGAAATATGAGTAGATGTCATGATTCTGTCTACGTGAACACATGTTAGCCGTTACGTTTCCGCAATGGAAACAAATGTTTTAGCAACATTTCCGTGACCGGAATTTTGTTTTTTCGTCCAGTGATATCAGCGAAGGGGTTAAATGAGATCTCAATGCATATCAAGAAAATAAATTTTTTTTCATTGCAGATCTTTGAAGCGAATTCAGACTTGAATACCATTGTAAAACATATACTGAATAACCCAGTCCAAGCAAGATACACTCGATTTTATCCGGTCACCTTTTCTGGGTACCCTTGTATGAGGATCGAAGTGTTTGTGCAGTGATTGAGAAAATCAACAACAGGGCAATGTTTCTGCATGAACCCTCCTTAGTCTTGTATAATGGAATGGTACAAGTGTTGGTGAATGCTTTAAACAGCCAGAAATGGCCTAACTGTGGAAGTATTGAAAAGTTTTCAACCGTTTCTTGCGTATAGCAGGTAATTTGGTGTTAACAACTGGGTTGAAAACGTAAATTAGCCACCGTAAAGGGTAAAAAAGCTGACGTTTCGAGCGTTAGCCCTTCGTCAGAGCGATAATCGCTCTGACGAAGGGCTAACGCTCGAAACGTCAAAGGGTAAAAAAGCTGACGTTTCGAACTTTAGCCCTTCGTCAGAGCGATAATCGCTCTGACGAAGGGCTAACGCTACGTTTTCAACCCAGTTGTTAACACTAAATTACCTGCTATACTCTCCCACCGACGCAGCACCACAGTTTCTTTAGAAACTTACCCCTTTATTCATTTGTCGTTTCTTGCGTAGTTTACGGGCCGTTTCCCGAAGGTTCCGATAACTTAACTGGCCCCGAGCTCTTCTGTTTTTATTCAAGATGGGGGTTTTGAAAATGTAAGCTACAGAAAAAAATGGGCTGATTAGAGTATTAGAACCTGCCGTGCTAATCTTAAAATTCTGATTAAAAAATATTGCCACGGGTCCGTTAACGGAACTTTTGAGAAATAGGCCCCTGGACCCGAACCGAATGTGTGCATGAAACGCACGTCGCATGTATTACAGTGACAGTTGTTGTTTTAAGTTAATATTAAGTAAACATGAGAATTAATGTTCTTGTCATCTCAAATAAAAGATTTTTTTATTTGCTTTAAAAGTTCCTCACTCAAGCCAGTAATTTCTGTAAAAAACTGTCTTCCCTTGTCGTAACAAAAAAAGGATCGAAAGACAAACGAAAATATGATGTATTCGCAAGCAATGGACACAATTCTCAGTTTTAGGAATTAGAACCGGTTAGGAAAAAAAACATGTTCTTTTATGTTTCATGCCCTTGAAAATATATATTTTTTGACTCGTTTTAGTAGTTGAGATTAATTTGTTAAGAAAGTCTCAAAGATGGCTAGCCGTATAGTTTGGACGAGTGACAGAATACATAAGCTTCTCTTGTAGCATTGAAAATACCTCAGAAATAATTTGAAACGCAAGGCTATCGCCTTTTTTGCGAAAGTACCTGCTTCTCATCGATGTCAATCATTTGCCATCGCCAAGAACTTTCTTATGACCACCATTGAAAGGACGAAGGGGAGATGTGTCAGTTAAAAAAATCATGACAAGTGTTGCAATTTTCTAGAGACACATAGCCACTCAATGGTTTTCTTCAATTCAAGTCTGTCAAAATATCAACTAACTTGAAGGAGTTCGTAATGATACTTTAAGCGTCAGAGACAATCAGGCTCTTTTAAATAGAATGAATACTCCAAAAAAAATCATGGGATACACAAAAACCCAGGGGATATACCTGTTCGAAAGGCGGGTTACACTGATCTAGGATTAAAAGTTCTGAAATCCCTTGTTTGAAAGTGTATATTATGTGAACGTTTTCAGAGGATGCCTCTTAGTTCAAATAAAAGTACTGAGGTATGAGCGGTGCTACTCAACGAAGAACAGTGAAAAGAGATGATGTTTTCCGTCTGGCCCTCTTACTTGGCCAGTAAGTACATAGAAAATTCTTATACTTCGTGCAGACCATAATGATGTGGACAACGAAGAACAGTGAAAAGAGATGATGTTTTCCGTCTGGCCCTCTTACTTGGCCAGTAAGTATATAGAAAATTCTTATACTTCGTGCAAACCATAATGATGTGGACACGATAGAGAAAGCCTCAATTAGTTATCAATTACGAGGCAGTCAAGGTTATGTCAAAGCAGAAGTTCCTTATTTTCCCACACTAGAAGAGTTTTCAAATGGATGGTAGGTTTTTCAAGTAAGAAAAAGAGGAGTATGAAAGAAACCAATAAGGTTGTTCGTTTTGATTATCGGAAAATAAAGCGTAATAGTCTATTAAAAAGATATACGTTTGCGAAAGTTTGCAAAGAAAAAAAGAGTTCTCTGTATTCTTTATCCAAAGTACAGACCGTGCAAGTGTGTACTCAAGTTATGACCTGCTAATGATATGCTACGAGATGCAGTAACAGAAAACACATCTTGTATTCACTTTTCACATGTGAGATTTTACCAAACCACAAATCGACAGTGATAAGAGGATTAAGAAAGAAACATATTGAATAAGCATATGAAAAACAAACAAACAAATCTGCGCGTTCATCTTCTGTCTTTGTCGTCACCACCAGACGAATCTTCCCCTACCTAAGACGAGTGTATGGAATTCATCAACAATATTTCCTTTATCACCTCTCACTTAAAGTGCTGTCCATAAGCATTCGACGCTAGCCAAATCCATCTGGGGCGCGTATGCGCGTGTCAAGTGACCTATATTGATACCGTTGCATGATAGTTTCTAAGGTAATCTTCCTGATTGACAGCCACAGCGAATTCGAACTACTGAGTTGGATATCATATCATCAAGGAAGCTTATCAAGTTTACAAGGATACTTCACTTGTTCTTAGAAAAGGTCTTCTTGGCTGTTAGCGCTTTGTCATTCTAAATAAAAAGATTCAAGATAGCAGGAGGGGGGGAGAGAAACTTGTTAGTTACCAGATAAACGCAACTTTTGAAGGACTGGTAACATGCGGATTAGGTTCGATTCTTCTAAGTGTTTTTGACCTTTTTGCTGCATCGATGATTTAAACTAAAATAGAAAATTATCGGGAGAATCAGTCATCCTTAATACCTGAAGGCTTTTTTTGAAGGAACTTCTTTATTAAAACAGAGGTTGGGACAGGAATATAAATTTACTTCATTACTCGTTACTTGTAATAAATCTCGTTTCTCGCTACGAATCTCTCCGAATAAGGGTACCCCGAAACATAATCGTTATTTAGGTACTCAGGTATTGCATAGTGGAACTTCTAAAAACACACGCGATTATAATCCTTAACTGCATGAGGAAGCACGCGACTGCTTGTTTAGAACAATTATATAGGGCAAAATTTCATTTCATTCATAAGGTCAAAAACGCGCACGCTGATTCGCAATTTCGTAAGAGGCCATTTCAGTGTTCTTTTAGCGTCAATGAACTGTAAACCGAACGAATCAGTTGACTGAAATTTTGTCCTTAAGAAGGCCAAAAACGCGCATGCTGTTGCGTAATTTCGTTTGTTTGTTTAGCGTCTATGAACTATAAAGTGCACGAATCAGTTGACTAAAATTTTGTTTGTACAGCAACGCAAAGGTAATGAAACCATCCCCCCCAAAAAAATAAATTCACCATTCTGTTATGTTAAGTTAGGTTTTCATAAATTTTCAATTTCAATTAATTTTTCTTCCTATTTTAGAGGAGTCTTAACTACAAAAGACTTCTCTCTGAGCAAAAATTGTTTACAATCTTTATTTTTAACGTATTTTATCAATAATTTTGTCAAGGGAGAATTTTTTGTCAGTGGCGAAAAGAAGTCTACAAAGTCTACAAAGTCTACAAAGACCTGTCATCTTCAGATCACATCCTGTACGTGATATCGAGAGATAACAGGTTAATTGATTAAGCTTGCTAGAGATCCTGTAAGTATGCTTAAAGATACCTCAATTGCAGTTCAAGTTGTATTCCAATCGTGGAAGGTCATTTTTAGAAACTCTCGTCGTATTTGCACGCGTAGTTAGAACCAGGAAATAAATCAAACCATAAACAACGTTTTTATTGTCATCATTTTATTTTTAGATAAGGCTCTTCTCAAAGACGGTAGAATAGACACCAATTAATCTTGAGCGACTAAATCTTGCTCGTAAACGGACAGTGAAAATCCTAAAGGGGGTAAGTTTCTAAAGAAACTGTAAGACTGCGTCGGTATTAGAAAATAACTTGATTTTATCAACTGATTTGATAGTGCATGTAAATCAATCATCGTAAATAGTTTTTACAGCTGACGTTTTGAGCGATAGCCCATCGTCATTCGCTCTGACGAAAGGTTAGCAATCAAGAGGTCAGCTTTACAAACCATTTACGTTTAGGTTTCGTTGCTAAGAGGACGTAAAAATCGGTGTTTCACGTTTTAGTTCCGTATGGGACGGCTAGGAAATTTACAAAGTTTTAAAACACACGTGTTTCGCCAGTACTTTGCTCCTTTGATCTCTTTCATTTATTCTTATTACAGATTCACTCAACTAGATTACAAATAGACAATGAATTAGATTTATCACTACAGTAAAGAAACGTTGTGAAGGAGACAACCAAAGGCGCTGACGCACCATGTCAGGGATGTCCTACTAATTAAGGTGTAAGAAAAGTATATACAAATATAGAAATAAAATTTCTAATTGTCCTCAATAAAATTTAAAACATTCCTTTTAAAGGCTGCAATACTATTTGATTCTTTAATATGATTAAATAAACTATTCCATTAATTCATTAGCTTAGATCCAAGTACCGCAAAGGGAATGGAAATCGCTATGCAGTTGCATAGGGAGCTGATCAAATCTGATTTTGTACGACATATGATGTTTAGTGAAATATCCAAGTTCCTGTTCGTCTTAACCGATAACAACTGTTATTAGTTGGTTCATAACTGAATTTCGAAAGAAGGATTGCTGTTAATCTCTAATGAACCTTTTCTTTTCTTCGTAAGTGACAATGAAGAAGCCAATCATATGACATCTTATCTTCACTTGGGAAAACCAATGCCGACAAACGAGGCACAACGCACCAAAAATATCGCATGAGGAGAAACGGAACTGTTCGTGCGAGAGACGGGGAGCGGGTCGCGAGACAAAACAAGGCATGCAAGAAGCTACATATGACTCTATGACTGTCTCAGGGGTTTACAGTATAGTTGTGACTGCAAGGAAACAAGTCTTGACACACTCTGTCGTCAACTTTGTGGGGTCACGCAATTTTTATCCGCTCGATGACTTCCTCTCGATAGGAACCTTGTGATCGTAACCCTACAACTCCCATGAGTGACCAAGACAGAATTTCTCCTTAGAATATCAATACAATATCAACCAGATGAGTACTGAGAATATAGAAAAATATCAATTTGGAGATAATAGGTTGATCCAATACTAAATTCTCTGAACTAACATTATAAGAATTGCATCGTTGACATTAAGGAGAATTACAAATTTGATCTGGGAGTTAAAGGGTTAAACAATAATGGAGGTCGCTTCGTCAGCGCCAGTATCGAAATTAGCCGTAGAGTGCAAAATTTTGTTGGAGTGTTCTATGACGCTATGTTGAGTTATGGCTGTAAATGCTCTGAAATGCTATTTGAAGTTGAACGTAAGGGACAGAAATTCAGTCGTTACGAAACAAGACATTAATTAGATCCGAAAAAAAGCCATTACTTGGAACGTTTCCAACTTACTCAGTTCAGACTTTGAACCTTTGAAATCTCGATTTTTTAATTTTACATTTTAATCAGTATAGGCACTTCACGCCAACGGACTTCTGCAGTTTATCTCAATTATCGATCGCCTTCTAAATTTGGGGGAAAGGCATATTACTGTAAGTAATAATAATAACTTTATTTATATAGCGCTCGTATCCTCAGTTACGATAACTTTTCACAGTGTGATGTCTTTCTTTACACCCCTTGTCATTTGGGTTGTTTTCCTCTCCTTTTCGAAATTAAATTATTTTACACGCAAATAGGAACGCAGTGCTTACAAAAATAGTTTTGTGAGGTCTTATGAGGTTAAAAAAGAAGATTTGAGTGTTGAAAAGACGAGATTGCGATTCGTTTTTGAATGCGAAGCCTTCAAACTTGCGCAATAATTTGCTGCTAAAAATGACGATTTGAACGGAATTTTGTTATTTGTATTTTTCTCTGAAAGAAAAAGATATTTTGTCGAAAAAAGTATCCAGTGATTTTAGTTATAGTCTAGCCTATCTAATATTAAAATAAGAAAGAAATCGAATTTTTCGCACTTGCCGCGAAATTTAGAATTTGTCTGATTTTTACAGACAAGCGCTCTTAAGTGATTTTCTTAACTGCAAGGATCGCTTTCATATTTGTTTCTTCAACCGCAGTTCATATCATATATTTGCAGTCATTTACTCACCATTCAGAGGGTTTACTTAAACCAAGAGAATGACCAGCCCAGCGCGTAGAACGCTGCACCGGTATCGCAAAGGTGATCGTATCAAGAAATGAGCCATTGTTGTGGGTTAAATTCGACTTCACAAGTTCAAACAAAAGCCTTTTGTTGCGACATGCTATGTCTTGACCAACCCTCCCTGAGTAGCAAGTGACCTTGAACAAAAAGTAACTCCCTACTCCTCCCCAGGGTAAGATTTGACATACACGCGCTTTCGCTAAGTATTCAAATTTCGCGCTCGTGCAGTAATCGGCTATGTTTGAATTTAACTCGTGAATTTCGCTATTGTAATGGCAGCGAGTTTGAATTTCCCTCGTGAATTAATAAGCCATTGTTTGGCTCTAAAGCTATTGTTTCAAGATATCCTTTTATGGATATTTGAGATACTAAACAAAGGGCATTGTCTTTGAATTTGACCAGCTTTTCTTGATACGATGGGTTCTAATCCCGCACGGGCCTGAATTTTTCTCAGGTCTTATTTTTACTGTTATTTAAGTAGTATTCATAACTGCGAGGATCACTTTCATAATCATTTCTTCAACCGCAGTTCACATACTGGTATATATGATTTTCATATATTTTCAGTCATTAAAGGGGCCTTTTCGATGAGTGATGATTTTCTCAATCAGTATTGATCCGTTGAAACCTTTGCTTACCGTCAGGCGTAAGTTTTTTTCACTAAAACGGTGTTACTGTTCGTTTTAGAAGTTTTAGAAGTTTTAAAACGGTAAAAACGAACGATAAAATCCGACGTTTCGGAGTAGTCATGACTCCATTATCAAGGTAAAAGTTTAAAACATGCAAATAACAGTATTTAAGCGATGTGGCGCGAAAAATTAACATAATAGGCGCTTAAATACTGTTATTTGCATGTTTTAAACTTTTACCTTGATAATGGAGTCATGACTACTCCGAAACGTCGGATTTTATCGTTCGTTTTTACCGTTTTATCTTTTAAGAAATCTCTTTTAGAAGTTTTGCACGAATAACGTACGCTAGTCACAGTCACGACTTCCTTCTGTTTAACTTCGATCACGGAAAAGCGTATTAGTAAAGACAGGTCAGTATTAAAGAAACGAATGGCAATGTCAACAAAAGCATAAAAAAACAAAAGGTGACGGCAATCCCATAGTTCCATAACAAGTAAAATAAAGAAAAATTAACTGCTGTTGAAGAGAATACTTCTTCCGAGGCGAGAAACTCTTCTGAGGAGAAAATTCGCCTCTCGTTCTAAAGATGGAATCTCGTCAACATCATATGCGGTCTCCTTGTCGGCCGATTCTTCATCACTGCTTGGGGAATCGTACTCTGACATCCCATCTTCCTCTCGAGTTCAGAGCGTTCTAGGCTGACCGGCTCACCCGGCTGAATTTCTCTCTGATAGAGGTACGATGAGAGAGTTCCAGCTCTCCTGTCTGATAGAACGCTGACGCACTGCAGCACCAAATGTTTGCCCCTAGTCCCTCATCTTCTGTACGCTTTGTGGGGCCATCGGTACAGGTGGTAATGGTTAAATTACTGATATGGCTGACAGGATCATAGTACATTCGAGCACAGCATACCGAGACTATAGTAGGCTGCCCAATGGTTTGTCCTCTCTAATACTTCCTTGGCTGCGTTTTCAAAGTTTCTCGCGTAGTTCAACAACTCAGCAGGTTAAGAGAGTCATATCCGTATAATTCTGAGATTTGCTGGAGGTTTTCAAGGCCGTAATTAGACATTTCAACACACAGAACAGTCTGAGATGACACGTTACCGTGTGGGCCATAAAGGGTTTTTGTTAAATTGGCAACCTCGCTTCTAAAAAGCAAGACTTTCTCTTCTAATAAGCACCCAAGACCTAACTTCTCGCTAATGAACCAAGGAAGGTAAAAAAAATATATTTCATAGCTCCTGGAAACGGTAATTTTTTCGAGAAAAAAAAATCACTCGAGATGATTCTGTATTCACTGCGCAAACACCTCACCCTCATACAAGGGAAATAAGCAAAAGTGACAGGATTAAAGCGAATGAACCTTGCGTGGACTGGATTATTCAGTGTGTGCTGTACCACGGTATTCAAGTCTGAAAAATCTGCAAGCACAAAATGAAATCCAGACATCACATGTCGCATTGTAATGGCCTGAACAAAAATTTGGCAGATTTGTTTTGTCATCGATCCCAATTAATTATTATTTTCTATCTTAAAGCAAGTCAGTCGTACACCACCCAGAATCACCCTCCCCTCCCTCTCTACAGCAACTCCCTTAAATTACACCTCATGAAGCCACGGATGGTGAGAGCGGATTCATTTCGGAGTCAGTCGGTGACGATTTCATTGACATAACTTTTTATTGAGTGGCTGAGTAATTTTTCCAATTTGAGATGTCTGAAAAATGGTTTCTCGTCGATGGAAAAGATTCACGGCTCTAGATCAGTTTTACCGCTTTTTTCAGATTGTGTGCCATAGAAATGCTAGAATGAATACCCCTCATAATATCGGTTAGTTAGTACGTGTGCTATGATTGGTCAAAATAGCGCACTCAATTGCATTAAATTTCTAGCTAAATTCAAAAGTTTATTTGAATTGATATCTCCCACCCTTCATTTGAACCCAGAGATGTAAAAAAAGAATCTTGGTTACCTCCTTTTTATTAGTCTGTATCGAGCCGAGCCACTACCGCTATCGACAGAACACATTATAGACTTAATGAACCGTTGCAGCTTAACGTCAACTTACTTTCAGCACAACGGTAAACACTACAAACAGTTACGCGGTACAGCTATGGTGTCTTCAGCTTCCGTTGTTGTAGCAGAAATTGTTAAACGTTAAAGTGAGAGACAAAACCAAGAACCATACTGTAAACCAAAAGCAAGCAAAGAACAAAACCAGAATTAGACACAAAAACAAGTGAAAGGCAAAAGAAAAGTTCGAGATCAACATAAATAAACAAGAACCGGGAACAAAAAAAAAAATAATAACCATAAGCCTGATTGCAAAGCCGCTACGAACGAATCTTGTATTCGACCACACTCCATGCCAAGGGGAATATTGCCAGCGTCGCAACCCGAGGTACGTCTCTTTTCTCCTAAGCAATCGGCACCGTCATTTTTCGGTCTTGGGAGCAATCTCTTTCTCTGTGTCGAAACGGCAACAAATTGCCATCCGATGGGATCTGGCAAGAACTCCAAGCAAACCAAGAGCTCCAGTTTCCGTCAATAGGTTTTGGTTTATCGCCCCAATTAGGCCAAGGCCATACACAAACACTTTGATTTCACGAACGACTGTTCTTCATGTCACACACACGTGGCGATCGTAATCGTTCAAAAAAAATCCAAATGAAGTCCACTCTACCTTGACGAGTTTCACCAGTTTGGAAACGAATTCGATCTAGAATCTTAAGGAAGGATAAAACGTTATCGGATAAACACTGAAGTGGCCTTCAGCGCTCAAATCGTTGTTTACTAATGTCGGTGTTTTTTTCAACTGTGAGTACAAAAACGTGTAAAATGTGAGACGATGGATCCGAGACTTCCGGTTTTAGCCCAGGTCATTTCCGCTTTGTAGCCAATTAGTACCCAGGATGCATAATGGGCTTGTAAGAATGGCGGATAAAGCGAGACGAAAGTTCATCTGAAATAATGAGCTCAAACGGAAAAGATTACTGAAGAATCTCGGGCTTGGCGAAGCCTCTTGTGGGGTGTAAAGCAGAGGTGAGATTTTAAGCGACACATTGTGTTCAGTACGCCTAAGTAGCACGAGTAGTTAACACCAGTAAGTTCGTTTTAACAAAGTCAGGTTCAACATGTAAGACTTGGTTATGAAATGCCGGTACATGTAGTTCCTAAGGTTTGTAGCTAGGGACTCATCTAGTGTATACTCACATTTAATTCTGTAAGCATTGCTCGTATTAATCTTAGCCGTGACAAATTACCCAAACGGAAAGTTATTTGAAACCTAGAATAAAAAATTGCATGGAAGGCACATGAGGTTTAGTTTGCTTATTTTTAATTAAGCTTAAATAATGCTGAGGAGTTACGTTTGTTTTTCTCCGCGGCAAAATAGCGATTACACGTAGTTGCTGCTTAAAATGAATTTTTCAGGACAAAATTATCTACAGATTTCTTTTGTTATCGTTTTGTTTTTGCCTTGTTTTGCTTTGTTGTGTTTCGATTTACCTTCTAGCAAAGTGCAACTTATGATTAAATTAATCAAGTGTAGAATAGATTCTTTGGTTCACCACTGAAAGGAAATAAGCAAAGTTTTAGTGAAAGACATATTCCTTTTTGATGACAGCTTAGCAAATGATCACAGTGTGATAAAGGTTTGATAAAAGTATTGTTAAAGACTACTCACATGTTAGCTGTTAAAGCACTATGGTAGTGTGATATCTGGGAAGATTTCTTTGCCACTGCACTTTAGGATTACAGAGAGTAACTTAACTGTTCAATAAGTGTCTTCTTCTGAGTTTCAAATTTGGCAAAGGGTACAATTTTGCCTCCTAATATGACTTACTTAACCCTTTACACCCTAACATCAGTATGCATATTCTCCTTACTGTTCTTTATATGATTCCTAAGGTGCTGACAAGGAGAATTTGGTCACTGATCAAAAGTTTCTTTCATTAGTGATCATTTCCTCTATTCTCATGACCTTGATGTGTGATTCAGGAGTGATTTTGTAATGAGAAATTAGATGCTGGTCACTCCAAGGGTTTAAAGGGTCAAGGGTCAAAGAAAAGAAGGAAGCTATAAGAAATAAATGAAAAGTACTGTTGCTGCCAAAAATCTCATTGACTTAATTAAATTTGTATACATTTTGTGTTTCCATTGCATTTTCATTAAGTTTTTTTGTTTTCAAGTCTGTTACTTTCTTTGATTTTCTGTTACTTTTTCTGCTCAATTTACCTATGTTTGTATCATTCATATAAGTTCTTTACTGTAAATTTTATTCATTCTGATTTATAGTTTAACTTTGCTGGCTCATTATTCTGAATCTCATTAAATGGTTCTCACTGTCTTTAATCAGGATCTTGTACAACATTTGTTTGTGTCTTTTGTTCTCCTTTATTTTGTTTTCTTGTTTGTTTATTTCTGAAAAAACTTTTTATTTGTGGTTTTATTTTAGCAACCACTTCGATTATTCACCTTGCTTTGATTCTTAACTTTTTTTATTTTGTTTGGAAGGATATTAATCCTTCAACTCTTAAGATCTCATTAGTGATTCTCCTTCCTGTCTGCCATATAGTTCTTGTGATGTTAATTTGGAGAATTTGGCAGTGGATCAACTAATAATCCCCTAATTGATATTTGTCTTTATTCTCATCACTTGTCTGCTTGATATTGTAATGACATTGTTAGGAGAAATTCTGTCTT
>NC_142670.1:11245000-11272500 GCF_964200805.1 Pocillopora damicornis
ATTCAACCATTTTTTTTTCCCCAAATCCCGGATCGAATGTTAAACTTCGTATCCGTCTAACTTAATGCCATTTTAAGTAGACCCTGATGATAAAGTTCGATTTCTTGTCTAAGCACATCGAACGTTCAGCAGCTATCTGAAGAGGAGACGTGTTTTCCCTTTTGACATCTTGTCATAGTGGCATAAAACGATAGCACTTAAGCTATCATAAATACGGCTGCCAAAGCTGTTGTGTAGACAACACGACGCAAACAACGTGACCACCGCATGAATGTCTTGCTTGTGCTGTTTGCTTTCTGATTTCTTCGCCCGGTATGAAGGGCTTTAGGAATCCAATTTATAAGAGATCCTTCTCTAATTAAAAAAAAATTTCTGGTGGCGGTTATTTGGCACTCTTAATTAAAACAATACACCAGACTCTGAAGACGTCTACTTAGAAACCTCTAGTTTATAATTAGAGAAGGATCTCTCAGCTTTTTCCCTTTAAATTGTATACTCTGTGTAAAAGTTCTTTAGTCGTTGTTTAATGATGTGTGCCAAATAGTTTATAATCTCTTAGTTTATGCCATTTCTGGCTAACATTGCCCCAATTGTATTTTCGACTCGTTATCTTAGGAATTCGAAAAACAAATGGAAAAATGTAACTGATCCTCAAAAGATACAGTCGTGAGGGGTTTTTCCTGTTCTTTTAAATTAGTTGTTTATTTATTCAAATATTTACGCATTCATCTATTTATTCATTAAGGAAACGGAAAGAATACTTTTTTCAAGCAAACCCATCTACTTTATTAAACAACTTGTAATATTCTTGACGAGGAGCGGTTCCAAAAGGAAGTTTAGCATTTCTCCTTACAAAAATTCCGAAAAGCTTACAACACAACTATATTGGTAATGTTACATCATCGCTATGTAACCTGATAAAATGCACCAGAAAGTTCTTTGGTATGCATTTCCGCATGACTAGACATTCTCGAAATTTCTAGAAACTTATAGTTTCAGTTATTTTCCCGGCTTATTGTTACAAGTAATGACAGTGTTTAGGAAGAGGAAACATCGAATATGAAATAATCATGTAGCAAAGCAGAAAGTTAGCGCGCAATAATCTAAAGATAAATATGTTCAATGAAAGCTACGCACTAGAGTACTTTTTAAAGAAAGAAGTGTCGTGATCTCTTGGTGTAAATTCCCGCCTCTTCTGTAGCAGACTATGGTCTCATTCGCGGGGCAGTCATCAGCATAGTGAGCCATTATAAATTTAAATTTATAGATTGGTTTATTTCGATAAATTTTTCCTGCAAATATGCGATCGCTAAGAAAATAATCTCATAATCATAGAGAAGATAGGTTACATTTACAGCTAGTTGAGTGCTTAAACAATATTGAAAAGAAAGACCTCTTTTTACCGGCAGCTCTTAAGTCAGATAGATCCTTACCGACCTATTGCTGTTAACTAAGTGATTTTACTAAGTAATTGACCGTCATTTCCGGTCGGCTGGATCCAGTTAATTAAGTTAAGTGCGATTTCGATTCAAACTCAGCACGACTGCAATTCAACCGCCCATACATCCCCAGCCTCACTTGGATTGACCTGTGAGCTCATCGTTGTGGAGTTGTTCTTTACAGAGGATGGAAAAACGATATTCATCTTTCTTTTGAAACGCTCTCTGATCTGCAGATAGACGAGCAACACGAAATACAGTTCTTAGCACTAGTAGTCGGATATCTATCGAAACACTAAAGACTGATGATATGGAGTTAATAAACTTTTTCATGTTTTTTTTCTTACCTGAGTGTTTCGCATACTATGTAGAGCGAAAATTAGGAAACCCTGCAGCATAAAAATGATTTTAAGATCACTAATTTTTACAATATGCAAACAAATTAGTCAAATATCTATTAGGATTTCCAGGGAGGAAAGAAAATTTCATATCTTATGATTAAAAAAGAAGCCTGTCTTTTTCAGCATAATTAATAGCATTTTTGTTTTCAAAATTCCAAAAAATATCTTGTGACAATTGTAATGGTGTCTCACTTGGTTAGAATGTAAAATAATGATAGAGATTTAATAATTTTGAGAGTTACCATCGAACACTGACCTGAGAAGAGTTAAGTATGGTGAAGATGTAAACGAAAGCTTTATGTAAAGGCGAGAGGAGACCAAATAGCCACGTGACGCCCAGCAGGGGAATTATCACCACGCATGCTTTAATGCCAATTCTACGAATTAAAAGGAAAACATTTCTTTATTTTCCTTTGACAATGAATTTTCTGTTTTAGGTATCGTAAGACGTTACTAATTAGGAAATGAGGAAGTTAGGCGAATAGGGCCTCGCAGGAGGGCAGGCCAAGTACTTGCACTATTTTGCTTTAGTTTTAGGCTGTGAATCTTACCGTATTTGATGGGAATGGTCGTCTTCTCCTGTTGGCTGCAACAAATTGGTCATCTCCTTTATGACTCGTACGAGTATCAAGATGTTGAGCTGAAAAATACAATAGAAATAAATGTATTATTTGGATATGGTTATCGAATAGCCAAAGCAGGAGAGGATCCTTGCAAAAGACGTTACTAGCTTGGTAACAAACGTGGGATGAAGTGTCACTTACAGGGAATAGAACTCCCAACCGGGGGACCCAGACTATGAGCTTTGATTCTCTTAAAATGAGCAAAAGAAAATCGTGAACTGAAGTGTCTGAATGATCTATGTAAAGTTAATCCTCATGTTAAATTACATAAATTTAATATCTCCTGCTCACTGCTCCCTGCTCCTTTAATCTTGTTCAGTGTTTTTAAGAGTTTTTTTTTGCGCAAAAAACATATCTTGTTATATCAATGTGTAAGAAAACATCAGCAAGGAAGGGGAATAATTTTTTTTCTCATACCACTTAGTTAAAGTTGGAGAATTTATGAAGCTATCTTTTTTCTATGAAGACATTGTGTCAACAGGTTTTACTCGCTATTGAAGGCCATCACTAGGTTAGAATTGACCAGCATCCTCGCAAATAGCAGTTACGTCCAAAGTTTTTTTGTGAGTAAATAGCAAAAGGAAAATGATAAATATTGTGTGGGATCATATCATAAATACTTAATTTTTTTTTTAAAGAGCAGAGGAAAAATCTTTAGCAGCAAGTGGTCCGGGTATACCAATCGTAATAATCATAAACTCACAACTTCAATGAAAGCCACAAAGGCGACGAATATCCAGATCAGGTTGTTAGTCGAGGAAAGCCAGCAGCTAAACTCGAAGAAGTGAAACACAAGAAAGAAACACGAATTCTCAGCAAATTGAATGATACCGACTTCAAACTATATGCAAAAACAAAACAGAGAATCAAATGCAACAAATTAAAAGGAGAAAAGCAAGAAGAAACCCTTGAATTTTTTCTTACTGTTTATCACTCGTATAGCTTTGTAACCCTTCTTTTCCAGCAGCGATGCCAAGTGACATGGCCACCATGATCAGTGGAAGACCTGCCCATAAAGAAAGGAAGGAAATGGAAACAGTTCATTGCATGGCAACACCAGATTTGGCGATCCGAAAGCATGGTTACAGTTACCAGTGTATGTTTTAAAATAATAAACTCACCCCATGAGATGACGTGATACATGTACATCTTGGTGTTAATGTTGTAAACTTTTACAACGAAGAAGTAGAGATAAATTCCCTCGATCAGCATCCAACAGAAAGCAGTCATCAAGAAATACTGCATCAGAGCTGCTATTGTAATACAGGCAGCCTGTAAAAAGAAAGAGTTTCAGTGTAATTCTAAACGTGCTCCTTTCGACAGGATAATTAGGGTGCAAAGAGGAAATTGATTCTATGGATAGAAGGAGAGGCCACTTACTTTGTTTTCAGTGGCGTTTATTCCGGCTAGGAAGATGATCTGTCCAGCTCCAAGGGACATAGAAACACTCAGTCGAATTTGAGAAAGAGGTTGACGAACATCTCTGGTGAAATAATGTTAAAAACGCAAAGAATAATCGAGACAAAAGCAACAACAACAATAACAACAACACACTGAAGACACCAAGAACAACAAAACAGAACAAAATTAAGTTAAAAGACTCAGAAAAATATGGCTAAAAATTATTTACATCTTGACAGCAAAGAAAAGAAAAAAGTCAGTAAATAGCTTCAGAAAAGACAAAACAGGGAAATATTACGAATAATATGTCTAAGCCCTAAACAATTCATCACACCGTGAAACCATGAGTTGCTTAAGCGTTTGTGATGGGGCATGAAATGTAGCTTGAATTTGTGAATTATCTGACATGCATATTCTTGTTTGCATGGAGATTTGCACTGAGATCTCCTTTCTCACCAGCCTTGTCGAGGGGAGTTAAGAATCTACCTAATTATTATTCAGGTACATTGCTTACGTGAGGCAAGAATAAAGTATTAATGTTACAAGTATCCCGACGATGGAAAGGCTCAGTCCCACATAGGTGATAATTTTCAGAATTGTTTCCTCCTCCTCGGTGAGCTGTGTCAAAAAAAGAAAAATTAAAGGACAATATTGAGTTAGTTCATCGAGCCTATAAAATTATTCAGTAAGGCAAATATAATATTATCACCTTTGTGCTACCGTCGTAGTCCATTAAGACGGCAAAATGCGTGAAATGATTGCAGCTGCAAACTGTTTCTTCTGAGTTGCTTTTTGATATAACTACATGACATCCTTCCTCTGAAAAGCTGTCAGACATGAAAAAAAAGTAAAGTTAACATAGGACACAAAATGATTCATTGTTTGGGGAAGACGTGATGTTTTACAATTTTGCACTAAGGTTTTCTTCCATTGTAGTCTTGGTTGCGAGAACACTTCAATCAGACTTCCGCTCTCTAAAAGGACAACATTCTCCTCCATACTAAATTTAATTGAAGAAGGAATAAATACTATACAATGATATATTGCAGTTTTTTTACCTTTTGCTGAGGTTACTCCAAAACATACAGCGTTTCTCCGCTGCCAATACCTGAAAATAGATTTTATCTTGTCAGAATAAATCAACGCAACGCATAGCAACAAATTGTCATGTTACCTTTAGGTTTTTGAACCTTAGGGTGACATTTTCTCTCAATGTCTCTGGCTTGGGGTCCATAGTAACGGCCATTATCCTGGAGTTGATATACCTATGAATAAATTGTATTTGAAAATGGACCAAAACCAAGGAAGCAACATTACGTCATTTTGGTAGATTCAAGCGGATTTTTCATAAAGGTGGAATGGTCAGAGACAAGCAGGAGTCTTCCAACCTTCGTTAGGGTTTTTGGAAAGTTTCTAAGTTCAGGTTAGTTGAACGTAGATCTTATGTGTTTCCGTGTTACGTGTTTTTGGAGGTAAACGACATGAAGTAATGCGAAAATAACGTCACCTTTGGTTGTCTGTTTTACTCGTGATGGCTTGATCTGTTAGGAGTAGGTCATGCAGATCCTTGTACACAAACGCCACTGCCAATGATCCTTTAAACCCCCCAAGAATCAGCAAAAAGTGTTTTCAAACAAGAACAAAAATACTCACAAAATTCAAATTTTATCAGGCTCTGAGGTATGTGACATTAGAAGGAAGGCGAATGATTAAAGAAGATAGACTATGTAAACTTAGGAAGCACATTTATATGAGGCTTTATTTCAGTAGAGAAATTTCGATTGGAGAAACCAAGGTAATACTAAAAGTTGTAAAGTTACCACGGTTAATACGAACCATTTTCCTCAAAATTTGAAGAAGCGATATCGATTCTCTCTCGCCATTGTTGTTCCTCAAAGTAGAAACCACTTTTATTCTGGCGATAGGCCTTTTTAATGGCCAACACTGTCGGAAAAAATGACAAATGAAAGCACTTTCGATGAAATTTACAAGAGCACATCTACACAAACATGCGTTTTGCGGTGCACACAAATATTTCATAATCTTATTGGATGGATATTTATCATCGACATCTTATTTGCCCTTCAACGACTATTCGACGATTTCAACCATTTTACGACGTTTATTCAATGTAAAACTGATGAAAAAGTGAGTAGTTCTGGACGGACTGGTGTTGTCAAAACGCAATTCGCTCCTCGAACTATTTCGTTAGAGAACTATAGAGTTCATTAGGGAGTTTTTAGGAGTACTGTTAGAAATCTTGCATTTATGTGCATCGCAGATGATAGGCCAATTTTGAGCTCAGTGGATAGGATGAAGTATGCGGAAAGTATTTGTAAGATTTGACAATTTCAGTTAGTAAAGTGTACTTACCAATCTATTATTTAAGAAAAGTTTCAGTAAAAATAGTGAGAAGAAGGGTTTCACAATTTGAAAGATTCTAGTTCGCTATTGTTGATTGTTCAAGAATACCTTGAATTTCTTTCTCCACCGCAAAAATCAAAGTATCAAAGAAATTACAGGAACAGATGAATCGATGACATCGAACAATAGCGATTCTAATAGGTTGGGCTTATAACTGAGTCCTTACATCATCTAGGAAATTTGACAACGCAGTCGGTCAGTCAGCAAGTCTGTAAGTAACAAAGGAATAGACCTTGAAACTAAACAGGATTGAAGGCCACAACCTTACCCATTTTTGGGGAAACGATCTTTTCTGAAGGCCACCCTTCACTTAGGTGTCGCTCGCCAAAGTTAAGAGCAAATTTCTCGACGGCTTCTGCCACCTCAAAGATGGATTTTTTCAGAGTTTTAACCTCTTCCATGTCGGCCTTGTCTTTTGAGACGTTCTTGATTTTTATGATGAAATCTTCAAACACAGTTACAGCCTCCTACAATTGCATAAAATATTCCAGGTCCTTAACAAGCCAGTCTCAAATGTACAATTGATATTAGAAATGCGAAAAAAGTCCCGCAGGAGGCCCCAAATCGTGTTCAGGGTATTCATTGGCTAGCGAACTCTTTTACGAGCCTGGACTATTTTTAAGCCTCGTCATTTTTAACCTCATATGGCTAGAATGATGGTTTTTCCTGTAAGGTCAGATATTTAGTTTTTATGGTTTGAAAACATATATCAAAGTTAAAAATCCTTTGAGTTGCAGAAACTAAATACCTGCATAGAAGTCCTTTCGGTAATATTTATTCCGCCAAATTTTGAAACATACTCCTTTGCCTAAAATTAAAAAAAAAATGACTGTCACATTTTCAAACAGAGAATACCCTTGAAAGCGAGATGTGTAAAAAGAGTAAATGACTGTTATAAAAACATACCAGCTGCTCAACTGGCGATGGCGATAGGGACGGCGACGGCGACGGCGACGGCGACGGCGACGGCGACGGTGAAAGCAAAGGCAGAGGCGAGGGCGAGGGCGAGGGCGAGGGCGAGGGCGAGGGCGAGGGCGAGGGCGAGGGCCATGATGATGGCGGGGGCGATGACGATTGCGATGGCGATGGCGATGGCGATGTTGCAAATGATGAATCTTCAAAGAAAAATGTTGATCACGACCACATCATACAAAAAATTGCCTCATTATTTTTTTTTTCAGAAGGCACGGTAACGAATCCTGCAATCTGATTGGTTCTTTACCCGATCAGTATTTTCCTATCTCTGCCCACGGGCAACGATAACGCATTCGTGAGTCCATGAGTACATCCCTACTTTCGTTGCCATTTTTCATATATAAATCTCGTTTTTCCGGCTGGGTAGTATTTTTGAGCAAAGACGTCGGTCACTACCGCAAGCCGATAAATATCTTATTAATCCTTTCTTTTTTCCCTCTCTCAAATCACTTTTGTTGACAGAAAAATATTGGTTTCAGAATGAATTTGTCTAAACAGTAGTGTCATGACGTTGGTTGACAAGCGGCCTAAAAACCGTCTGCAATTAATATTAATCGTTCACAGAAAGTACCTAGAAAGTCAAAACGAGATGTATATGGTTACATTTGGTTAATTCATTTTGAAAGCTCTTGATGGTTTTACAACCTCTCCTTGTTAGAACTTAGGTAATGTATAGAAAACAGAATGGAGAATATGCATAATGATCCAGTTAGGGTGTATAAGGTTAAATATGCTGACTTTTCTACATTCCAGGGTTCATTGTGATTCATGTTGTTGGATTCAGGATGTTATGTAGCTGTTGTGATATTAAACTTGTTTTTTTTTTTTTTTACCAATAATCCTGAGTAGAGTCGCCAGTGCCAAAATATTGAACTCATAACATTCACACTCAGGCAGGTAATACCACATTTATGCAAAGAAGGATCATATCAAGGGGTGAGTGGCAATGAAGATTCATGCTTTGCACTTCATTTGCATTTGCCCCACATGACATTCTGCTCTTTTTCATCACTCACCTTGCACTTTGTTAATGACATGAAACAATCTGCATGTGCTGGACTTTCCTTCCATATTACGCATGATCATGAAGACATCATAGCTGTGCGCATTTTCCAATCTTGGTAAAGTAATGCTGGTTGCTTTGGCATCAGTAGTATAATTGCAACCTTTAACTTCCCTCTGGCCAACATGGTATGCGCATGAAATCACGTACTGACCAGGATTGCCCCGCCATGATGAGGTATCTGCCGGCTGAGAGACAATTACCTTTTGTCATCATCATGGTGGCATTAGATCAAATCTCTATTACCAGACATCACTATGAGAAGCACTCCCCTCCCAAAGAGATCGAATGATGAATAATAGCAAAGAACAAACAAACAAATTATTTCATGAGGCAGCCAAGAGGGCCCCATCTCATCTGAGAGTGGTAAAAACCAAAACCAAGTACCGGTGATAACAATTAAATTGCCCAATCATGGAACAAAAAATCACAAGGAGCAAATCAGAACTCAAAGTAAAAACAATTAAAGTGTTAAAAGCCTTGGAAATGCGTGTAGCCAAGGCACCATTGGTTTCTAGTTTTGCATCTGAATAGTAAAGAAAATGGCATGATTTTTCTGGACTAATCACAGTGGATAGATAAAACAAAACCCATGAAATATTGCTTTACTTCGGACAATATATTGAATTTTTTTTCAGAAAAGCCTTTTCCGAAAGAAAAAAATCACTCAGACTATCTCAATCATTAGAGGAAAATATAAAGCCTGTAAACTATGAGTTTACCACGATAATTTAGCCTTAGACCACAAGTTTTGTGCCTGAATGATTTTCAAATTGAAGTATAGCAGACTCAATGATGAACAATTTTCAAATTGAAAAAAGTCCAGTTTGAAGTGTACACACCCAGACATGTGTTCTAAAAAGAAATTTTAGGTATCAAGAATTAAGGTTTAAAACCCACCTCCCATTCCACTGATACATTCCTGAGACCAGAATTGCCCGGAAAGGATATCGAATAATCTCTTATCACCTTGGGTAGATTGACTGGATCTGTAATCAAAATGATTGATGTCATCTACAGCTGTAGAGGGGTGGAGGGAATGGAAGAATATGCTAAAGGATTGCGAGATTGGAGAGAGGGTTAATCAAGACGGGGAAGTGACCTGCCAGGGGCCTGTTTCTCGAAGGTCCTTGTACTTTATGGGCCCCTATGGCTGTTCTGTTTTCATTCCAGATGGGAGTTTCAAAAGTTTTTAAAACTATACAAACAAAACTATCAGCTAAAGAAACAAAGTGGACTGGTTAGGGTGCTAGAACTTGCTCTAGAGAAACAGGTCCCACGAGACAATTAAGCTGATGAGAAAAGAAACAAAGAGGCAATGTGTGCAAGAAGGTGGAAGACAAGAGGGAGAAGGTGATAAGGAAGTCCTTAGAAAAGAAGAGTCAGAGTGACCAATGGCAAAAGAGAAAAATGAGCATAATGATAGGTACATGGCACTTAAAAGGTTAAAGAGACATGGCACTTTATACTCTCAAGAAAAACAAGAATTGCTTACTCATATTGGATGCCATTGCAAATACACCCATGAAAGTGATTCATATTTAGACAATGTGCAAGGTGACTCAACAGTTTGCAAATAACAGGGAACATTTCTGTAACCAAGTGTGGGTTGTAGAAGAAATGAGAAATTATGGCCTGGACTACATAGATACAAGGGCAACAACTATTAAAAAGACATACAGCCTGCTTTTGTCCTGACAATTTTTGGCCCAGTGGCTTCACTCCTGGCTGATTCATCTGATCTGACCACAACATAAACATAATACTCTGTAAAGTCTTTCAATCCAGTGAGCAGTGTAAATTCTTCATTGGATCTAGTGCTTGTCTGAAATGAAACAAACATTTAAAAAGTATGTGTATTAATATTAATTTAAAAAATTACTTTGATATTCTCTTAATTTAATAATAATGACATTAACTAATTTAGTAATCATGATAAAATTGGCCCTGATGATTAAAGAAATAAATGTCCAACTGAATGAATAAATAGTTTAACTTGTACATACAATAAAAACAGTGAATAGCCATTTTGAAACATGAAAAATAAATCAATACATAAAAAACAATTTTTAAATCATTTTTTATGCTACTGACATAGGTTTCTCAGACCAGGAGACCACAAGTTTTCGTTCCATTCTCCCACTCTTTCTGCCAATTTCCATTCTCCCACTCTTTCTGCCAATTTCCATTCTCTCACTCTCTCTGCCAATTTCCATTCTCCCACTCTTTCTGCCAATTTCCATTCTCGCACTCTTTCTGCCAATTTCCATTCTCCCACTCTTTCTGCCAATTTTCATTCTCCCACTCTCTCTGCCAGTTTTCATTCTCCCACTCTTTCTGCCAATTTCCATTCTCCCACTCTTTCTGCCAATTTCCATTCTCCCACTCTTTCTGCCAATTTCCATTCTCCCACTCTTTCTGCCAATTTCCATTCTCCCACTCTTTCTGCCAATTTCCATTCTCCCACTCTTTCTGCCAATTTTCATTCTCCCACTCTTTCTGCCAATTTTCATTCTCCCACTCTCTCTGCCAATTTCCATTCTCCCACTCTTTCTGCCAATTTCCATTCTCCCACTCTTTCTGCCAATTTTCATTCTCCCACTCTTTCTGCCAATTTTCATTCTCCCACTCTCTCTGCCAATTTCCATTCTCCCACTCTTTCTGCCAATTTCCATTCTCCCACTCTTTCTGCCAATTTCCATTCTCCCACTCTTTCTGCCAATTTCCATTCTCCCACTCTTTCTGCCAATTTTCATTCTCCCACTCTTTCTGCCAATTTTCATTCTCCCACTCTCTCTGCCAATTTCCATTCTCCCACTCTTTCTGCCAATTTCCATTCTCCCACTCTTTCTGCCAATTTTCATTCTCCCACTCTTTCTGCCAATTTTCATTCTCCCACTCTCTCTGCCAATTTCCATTCTCCCACTCTTTCTGCCAATTTTCATTCTCCCACTCTTTCTGCCAATTTCCATTCTCCCACTCTTTCTGCCAATTTCCATTCTCCCACTCTTTCTGCCAATTTCCATTCTCCCACTCTTTCTGCCAATTTTCATTCTCCCACTCTTTCTGCCAATTTTCATTCTCCCACTCTCTCTGCCAATTTCCATTCTCCCACTCTTTCTGCCAATTTCCATTCTCCCACTCTTTCTGCCAATTTCCATTCTCCCACTCTCTCTGCCAATTTCCATTCTCCCACTCTTTCTGCCAATTTCCATTCTCCCACTCTCTCTGCCAATTTTCATTCTCCCACTCTTTCTGCCAATTTTCATTCTCCCACTCTCTCTGCCAATTTCCATTCTCCCACTCTTTCTGCCAATTTTCATTCTCCCACTCTTTCTGCCAATTTCCATTCTCCCACTCTTTCTGCCAATTTCCATTCTCCCACTCTTTCTGCCAATTTTCATTCTCGCACTCTTTCTGCCAATTTTCATTCTCCCACTCTTTCTGCCAATTTTCATTCTCCCACTCTCTCTGCCAATTTCCATTCTCCCACTCTTTCTGCCAATTTCCATTCCCATTCTCCCACTCTTTCTGCCAATTTCCATTCTCCCACTCTCTCTGCCAATTTCCATCTCCTTTCTGCCAATTTTCATTCTCGCACTCTTTCTGCCAATTTCCATTCTCCCACTCTTTCTGCCAATTTTCATTCTCCCACTCTCTCTGCCAGTTTTCATTCTCCCACTCTTTCTGCCAATTTCCATTCTCCCACTCTTTCTGCCAATTTCCATTCTCCCACTCTTTCTGCCAATTTCCATTCTCCCACTCTTTCTGCCAATTTCCATTCTCCCACTCTTTCTGCCAATTTCCATTCTCCCACTCTTTCTGCCAATTTCCATTCTCCCACTCTTTCTGCCAATTTTCCATTCTCCCACTCTTTCTGCCAATTTCCATTCTCCCACTCTTTCTGCCAATTTTCCATTCTCCCACTCTTTCTGCCAATTTTCATTCTCCCACTCTTTCTGCCAATTTTCATTCTCCCACTCTCTCTGCCAATTTCCATTCTCCCACTCTTTCTGCCAATTTTCATTCTCCCACTCTTTCTGCCAATTTCCATTCTCCCACTCTTTCTGCCAATTTCCATTCTCCCACTCTTTCTGCCAATTTCCATTCTCCCACTCTTTCTGCCAATTTCCATTCTCCCACTCTTTCTGCCAATTTCCATTCTCCCACTCTTTCTGCCAATTTTCATTCTCCCACTCTTTCTGCCAATTTTCATTCTCCCACTCTCTCTGCCAATTTCCATTCTCCCACTCTTTCTGCCAATTTCCATTCTCCCACTCTTTCTGCCAATTTCCATTCTCCCACTCTTTCTGCCAATTTCCATTCTCCCACTCTTTCTGCCAATTTCCATTCTCCCACTCTTTCTGCCAATTTCCATTCTCCCACTCTTTCTGCCAATTTCCGTTCTCCCACTCTTTCTGCCAATTTCCATTTTCCCACTCTTTCTGCCAATTTCCATTCTCCCACTCTTTCTGCCAATTTTCATTCTCCCACTCTTTCTGCCAATTTCCATTCTCCCACTCTTTCTGCCAATTTTCATTCTCCCACTCTTTCTGCCAATTTTCAATCACCTGTCTTGAGCTATAACTTCTCCCACTCCTCTCCTCCCCCCTCTCTTTCTTCACAAATTACTGATGCAGTTTTTTATCTTGACATGTAAATTGGATTTGATTATTTAATTTTATTAAAGTTTTGAGGACAGTTCTCTTAGTCAGTAACATTTCATTTACAATGGGTGATGTGTGAAAAATTAGTTAGAAAATGTTTACCTAAACATACCCTATTTTTAATCTCCCCTTTGGCATGATAGAGCACTGTATAATTTTGGTCGGCTAGAGCCCAAGATAGTCTGGCTTTCAAACGCACACGTAATTCACCCTCTTTATCTGTGCGCTTAACACTAAAATTTTCAGGAGGCTTGGGTGTAACTGAAAGACAAACATTAACCTTTTAATTTTCCAGCAGTGACAATAACATGTAACGTCTTGTTAAATTATCAAAATATTTAATCCAGCAAACAGGTAATGAGATTACTCAAAATTATCAGGCAGAAGCTGTCATCTTGATCTAACACCAAATTCTTGTAACTAATTCACCAGGAAATGTGTAACACTGAGCTGGATGAGACAATTAACAATCAGATTCTAGGAGTTGAAGGTTTAATGACTGAAATCATTATGGGGATTGTGATATTATTAGCAATACTAAAATTATCCTAAATTAATGAAGAAGCACTTTGAAAAAAATACCTGAACTTATAGAGATATATGGCAGGTAAATTAGACTTTGTGCACTTCCAACAGCGTTTGTGGCCATAACAGAAATATTATAGTCACAGGCATCTAAGAAAGTTTTCAGAATGCACTTGAAATTCATTGTAGTGCTGAGAATGTTTACAGGCTGGCATTCTTTTATGTTGATCAACCTGCAGGCAGTTTTCTGACCTGAGTTGTCACGGGCTAGCCTGGGCCCAATAGTTGAAAAGTGTTCGTTAAAAGGCGTTGGAAATCTCGTTAAAGTTACAGATAGATATGACAAATACTTTCACATCCTTTACTATCTGATTGTTCTGACGACGAGACATGCAGTTGTTAATAGTTTTCCAAGTCCTTTGAGAATTTCCTTTGGATTTAATGAAATTATTATGATAATAGGATGCCTTTGTGGTTTTCACTTTATTATTGATTCGATTTCGGAGCTTTCTGTAATCACCTCAGTCTTGAGGATTCTTTGTTTTTATCGCTTTCCTTTTAGCTTTCCAAATTGCTCTGTTCCGAGCAACACTACTATTCAAGTTAAGCGCTGCTTTGCACCTGCACCGGAAATAATGATTTGTTAGTAATTTTTAATAAATAATTATTTTTGCGTGTAGAATGATATGTTGCTTGCACTAATCATATCGCCGCATAGGGGTATTTATTTCGCAGCAATCAGATTATCGCTGTTTTGGTATGTATCTCACACTAATTAGGTTGCTGCATTAGGGCATGTATCTCGCACCCATCACATCAGAGCATTTGGATATCTTGCACTAATCACAGAGTTCGGGTATTATTTTCTCGTAAATGATGTTATGGAATCAGGGAGCTGTGCACAAAGAATGACGTAAACCAGAAATTTTGGACTCATGTAATAAGTGTAATGATTTGTGGCTTTCGCAAGAGCCTCGTCGATTGAGGTCGAGATTTATCGGGATATGAAAGGTTTGCATTCATCCTTTTGTATCATTTTTAAGTTCAAAGGTGTTTTATTCGCTCCTTTTCTCACAACGCACACGCCGAACAATTTACTTCCGTCACGTACGATGAAAAAAACGCGCAAACATCCCCAATCATTGAACTGCAATTTTTCACGTGTATGAATTGTATTCCTTCAATCAGATTCCATCGCCAACGCGCTCTCTCTATAACGGGGAATAGAAGGCGTTATGTATCGAGACCAAACAATAGCTGCAAAGAAGACAACGTTAAACGTGGCACCGATGCATTTTATTTTTGCGCAGAGGATTTTTATACAGTAGCTGTGTGAGTTCAGCTAAATTTTTGTTTTCTTTCACGGTGAAGTAATGCGATATTTTCTTTACTTTAAAAGTTATGCTCTTTTTCTGTTACAAAACTGAAAGTGTCCTATCTCAACCTTTTCAGCCAAAATAATAACTCTTGAACGCTACACATGCCTAGTTTATCTTTTCGGTGAGCAGAACATGAATTTAACTCCAACTCAATATTGACCGTTTTTGAAATGTATCTACGCCCTCTCGTGACATTTAAGAATTGACGTAACCCTTATTAACCACGTTATAGAGTAATGGTTGCTAGGTCGATCGAAATGCCCGCCATATTCGAATTAGATGCAGGACGATCCGTTTATTACGCTCACTGCACATGTTTTTCATGTAGTTAATATATCCCTTCATTTGAATAAAATGGTAGTGAATACCAATTGCAAAGAATCATCAGTCCGATTACTTTGTAAGATGATAACGCGTGATGATGTTTAGTGCGTTATCTTCTGTGAAGAGCTAGTGACTCGTGTCGGTAAAGATACATGCCAATTATCGTTTTAAAGAACAAATACAAAAAAAAATACATCGTTTGATGCTACTCTGCGTTACAGATTTAATGAATGTAACCGAAGAAGTTACAACTCATAGACCCAACGTTTCGACACTCCTGTCTAGTGCCTTTGTCAGGGGTGATCTAAACACTGCAACAAGAGGTCCTGTTATATGATCACTAATTAATACTGATTACACTGTCAAAAATTCCTGCGAATTTGCGGATTTCATGTGATAAAACTCTTAACGCTTGTGAAGAATTAGTATATTTCGACGTTGTTTCGCTCTTCACTAAAATTCCAGTTGATCTTGCCGTTAAGGTTGCGGAGACTCAGAGAAGATGCTTCCCTAGGACAAAGAACTTCTTTGCCTGTGGAGGATATTATTTATCTGCTGTACATGTCTTTTTGCCTCAAAACCACGCAATTTGCATACAATGGCACCTACTATCAACAAATTTTTGGTACAGCTATGGGTTCGCCCGTCTCTGCTGTCATTGCTAACATGGTAATGGAAGACGTGGAGCAAAGGGCCTTAGCCACTTCACCGGCTAAACGATATGTTGATGATGTTATCTTTGCGGTATACGGAAACAAACGGAGCGTCTCCTGACGCATTTGAATTCAGTAAAGCCGTCGATCCAATTCACCCTTAAGCGTGAAAAAGAATAGACATTTGCCCTCTCTTGGTTTAAATGTGTCCAGAGGGGTTCAGGGTAACTTATAGACAAGTGTCTACCGTAAACCTACCCACACCGACAAATACCTCGCTTTCGATTCTCACCACCATATTTGCCATAAAAAGTCTGTGGCCAAATTCAGCTTTGTCGGAGCACACATGCCTAACTAACCATACAATTGGGTGGGATAATTCTAAAATTATCACCACTAATCGGCGTTACCACCAGCGCCTTTGTTTGGAGGTTTGGCTTATCAACTCCGACCACGCTCCTTTAAATCGTGACAATGGCGCTTTGCTTCCTGACGCCTATTTACACCTCGTCAGAAAAAAGGCCGCTAATTAGTAAAAGGACCTCTTGTTACAGCGTTTAGATCACCCCTGACAAAGGCACTAGACTATCTGTGAGTTCATGTAATTTTGGTAGTTGAGTTTTCGAATATTAATTAGTTCCTCGTTGAACTTACACCTTCCTCCCCCCCACCCTATTCTTCTTCCCCCATCTAATCAGATTTAAGAACAGTAGAATTAAATGTGAATGTAAGTTTTCATAAATTTGCAACTGGAGATATTAGGTTAACCGTATACACATGTTACGGGAAAAGTTGTTGGACAAAAGAGCAAACATTTCAAGTGCGCGCAACAATCTCAAAAGATTATCTGGGTAACGGTAATCGATATAGACAGATAAATCGATTTGAGTAAGCTCGCTCTTGTTTTCGTTTTCAGCAGTTTAGAATTTAGAGTCAGTGTTATACATAAAATGGGTTCATCAAACTTATGATGCCTCTTCCTTAAACTGACAATTTCTTAGATTTCCCTGAAATCCTGAGGTCAAGTCTATACGTCACCTGAAAGATACCCACAATACCTTTCGGGTTATTGCCTGCACTTCCGACACGCTTTTTTCCGACAACCTTTCTCCAAAGAACTTTATTTACTATTAAGTTTTCATAAATATGCAAGTGGAGATATTAGGTTAACCGTATACAGTTATTACGGGAAAGGATGTCAGACAAAAGAGCAAAAATTTGAATTAATTGATTCAATCATTTGAATTATTAATCCTCTCTTTCTCAAATCACTTTGTTTGTCTGCAAAACAATTGATTTTGAAATGAATTTTTGTAGCAAATATGTCATTAAATGGGTTGCCTAAAAAACCGTTTGTAATTAAACTAAACCGTCACTAGAAGTAACTCAGAAAGTTAAAACGTGAGGTATTTGTTTACAATTGAATTCATTAATGGAAGTTTCATTCATTATATGTCTGAAGCCTCTCTCAAACAATTTGTTCCTTGAAGAACAGTGAACTTCTATACTTCAAATACGCTTTCAGTCAGTCTTTGCAAGTCTGTTCAAGTTGGACATTGGCACCGTAAATTTCACAGCAGTAAACGAAGGAATTCAACGAGAAAAAGCTGCATTAAATTCCCCTTTTGGTGAAAGACCGGAGTTACACATGCAACTGTACCAAACAAACGAGCAAACTCCCACAACTTCAAAACGTAGATTTAATTTTAGTTACGATTACTTTCCACTTAAGTTTATTCGCCAAACCAGCGCCGTTGGTGTTGTTGTTTTCAGGCGTGCATGCGCTTTTTTTTTCTTACGCAATCTCTAATTGACACGAATCTGATTGTGTCAAAGTTTGTTTGGAAGCGTTTTAAACCATCTCTTTCACTACACAACTATAAATATTTCGGTAAAGCCTCTCTTTAATCTGCATTCCCTCAGTCTTTTTCAACTACCATTTACTCGCTAAAAAATTACTCAGTTTATGGATGATCCTACCGTAATTATAGCCCTAAATCATCAGGGTTATTTTTGAAAACATTTCGTTGAGTTTAAGGTCCGTATTGGGAAAAACTATGCATTCTGTCCTAAGCACCAGTGCTCAAAACCTCAGGCACAGTCTTACTCAATGAATAACATATTTATCACTGACTCGTACAAGAAACGCAAAAACGCACACGCGCGCACACACGCACAAAATAAAATTACTTCGGTGTGTCATGTTCAAAAAAGATGCACGCACTAACTGATCTCAGTGAACACGCCTTGTGACTTGTGGCAAGGGCAATTCTAGAGGGATTAAATTATATTTTGAAACATGTTGGTTGGCACTTTATGAGAAGGAAATAAATGAATAAATAAATGAACGAAAAAATGTATACTGATCATAACAACTGGGATAACGATAATGATGGGGACGAGAAAGTATTTTTGACACTATTAATTTCATAATAAACAATGGGTATCAAAACCCTCTACATCCCTTTAAAGTACAAATTAGGGAGATCAGGGTAATAGCAATGTTATTCTACGACCTTTTTGTTTTGCTTTCCAACTTACGTTTTGAATCACATGTAATTCTAACAGGAAGTGTATGACTAATTATTTTTTTAATCCGTCTCATATTATCTTTTTTTTTTGCAGTTTATGTTAAGGTACATCAATGTTAAAATTGGAATTACACTGCCTCACCTGTTCCTGGCAATTCCATCGAGAAAGGAAGGATGACTGTAGAAGAGAAAATGAGCAAATAAATAGATTGCCATCTCAAGAATAACATTTGAAACAATGAAAAAGTTTACTAGATTTCGAGTTAGACTAGTACTACTGCATTTTATTCGCTACATGCCCTTGAACGTGTACTTATGACTTTTATTCTCATTCCTAGAGAGCTGGCGAAGAAATTTTACACAATGCAGAATCTCCGCAATTTATCAACCAGCTGAAAACTTGTTACATGTGGGAAACATTTTTAAGGATACGGTGGACTTTCGCGAATGTCTTTCGGACAAAAATCTTTGAACGGGCTATTCGGAGTCCTCGTAGAATTTCGGGGTGATCCATTAAACATTACTAATTAGAGGACTTCATTACAAGCCAAAGACAACATTTTTTAATTAAGCTTAAAATTAAAAAAAAAGGGACTGCCTCCATGAGACTGTGAGGAGTTCCATTGCTCAATTTTAATACATAAAAATTGTTTAATTTTTCTGTAAGTGCGAGTCACTTTAACCCCCTCAGCTCATTCATAAAATCAGCTATCGAAATTCATAAATACTAATGGTGTTTTAACTTGCGATGAGAAAGGAAAAAGTACACCAATTCAACCATTTTTATTCCAAACCCCTGATCGAATGTTAAACTTTGCATCTGCATAACCTAATGCCATTTATAGTGGACCCTGATAACTAAGTTCGATCTCTTGTCTAAGCACGTCGAACGTTCAGCAGCTATCTGAAGAGTAGACGTTTTTCCCTTTCACATCTTGTCATTGTGGCATAAAAAAGATAAAAACTAAGCTATTGTGTTCCTGTTATCCTAAATATGGCTGGAAAAACTGTTGTGCAGACAACCATAATGCATAACCACCGCATGAATGTCTCGCCTATGCTATTTGATCTCTAATTACTTTGCACTATAAGGAATCTGAAAGGTTTCAGGAATCCAATTTATCAGAGATCCTTCTCTGATTATGAACTAAGAGTTTAATGCGGACATCTTTAGAGTCTGGTTTGTTTTGTTTTAATTAGCAGAGATAACTATCCGCCACCTGACATTTTTTCTCTGTTTGGTTTGGCTGAATTTCATGGGACATTACAAAATCGATACAAATGTTTTACAAATGGAAAGTCAAGATATTATTAAGGTGGTACTTACCTGGCGTACAACTTTTAAAATGAGTTTTTCAAAATTTGCTGGATTTAGTTGAACTGATCATACAATTCATTAAGCTCACGAAATTTTTATAAGTTGCTGTCAGTAAGCTGTCTTTACTCTTTTTCAATCATTTGGCATTGTAAGGAAAGTGATTAATAACGAGAAACTAATAATAATGATAATAAGGATAATACAAAGATCCCAAAGTTTTGCCATAATGATTTACAAATAGTTTAGAAAGGACATGTGTAGAGTTTGGTATGTTTCGTTCTTAGAGTTTCGTAAGTTTAAAACGGAAATAAATATTTCACAAATTGGAAAGTCAGTTTCGACGGTTTCGTAGCTACAGCAGAACAACGCGGAATAACTAGCGTCGTACTTACCCAGCACAAAACATATTAAAAGGGTTTTGAAAATTTTGCCGGATTCAGCTCCATCTATCATCCACTTCATCACGCCCAAGATATGCCAAGGTTGCTCTTAGGAGCTATCGTTGCACTTAAATTTGATTCACACCGCTTGAGAGTTTTGAATTTGCAGCATACTCATGAAACGCTTTCGTAGGAGTTTGAGTTTAATGCAAATCATGATATGTGATCGCATATTCATGGCGTTAGTCTTCATTTTTATTTTTCTGTCAAAGATGGACCAATAGACATAAAGCAATCAGATGCGGAGCATTGTTCTTCTTAATACAAAAGAAAAACCTCACGGCATTAAAAAATTGTTTGTAGTTGACTTTTTGTAAAGAAGTAGCTAAAAATAATTGATGTTCAGAATGATAATCTCTTTTTGAACTCTGCTAAATGAAAGTTGTCTAAACAAACTTCTGTTTTATCAACTGGCAGCTAAAGTTAGTATGCCATCTGTTCGTATGCATAAAATAATGGAATGATTATTATTTATTCATCTCGCCTATGACATGTGCGCGTTTCAGTTTGTGGGTCTAATTACTTCGCATGCCTTTAAATTTGATGGACTAACTCGCTCATGGGTTAAATAACATATATCATCATTTTAATAACGCGGCAAACTTAGAGTCAAAGGATTTCTTCTCGGTATTTTTTTTTATTATGAGGTCGATGGTAATCTACATAAAGTTGATCGTTAATTGATATGAAAACCGCCGGAGGCTAACGGCCATAGTTTATTGTACAGCCTCAAAAACAACTCTTCCCTGCAAAAGCGTCATGTAGACCATCACTTTGGTGTCCAAATGTTTCAATTCCAACATTTTAGAAGGAGCGATGGGGTCTAAAGGTCTGAGTGCGAGACGATCTTGGGTCACTGTGATGTGCTTCGTGGGCGAGACATTCTGCTCTCACAGTATCTCTCCACGCTCATGGAATAATTGATTATTTCTTCTTGAATAAAAATATTCCCTGTTCTTAGCTGCAATATTTAGTCAATCAAAGCCTGAAGCGTTTTGACCTATCGCGTTTTAGCAGTGTAGAGAGTATACAAGTACTTGTATATTCTAGAATAATTCTTTTTTTTTTAATTTCTTCCGCCTAAATCGTGCGCTTCGTCATCCATGTTTATTTATAAATGTGTATGACGCAACCTAGACTGTTTTGAACTGTTAGGCACATCTACATAATCGACCTCTTCTCTGGCTTGTTGAAATTCCTCTTCAATGCTACGTCTCCTCTGTAGTGATATTTGAAGACCAGGCCCATGGAAATATTCCGCATTTCTATCGCTAGGCTTTTTCCTTTAATTTGTATACTCTGTGTAAAAGTTCTTTAATTGTTGTTTAATGATATGTGCCTAATATTTTTTGATCTGCCGGTTTACGCCATTTCCGGCTAACATTGCCCCGATTTAATTCCAAATTGATCGATGTATTTACGATTTAAAACGATACTCCTTATCAAAGGGATGCAGGAAAAAAAAGGTAAATGTAACTGATCCACAATAGATCCAGCCATTTGGGGTTTTTTTTTTGTTTTTTTGTTTTAATTAGTCATCCATTTATTCATTAAGCAACAATTCTGAATGTCAACGTTAGCTGCTAAGACTATTAGTATTATTTTTTGAGTACAATTTAACCGACAGGAAGAGCATTATTTTCCAACAAACCCAGCTACTTCATTAAACAACTTGTAATATTCTTATTAAGGGGCGAGTTTTAAAGGAAGTAGAGTAATTATCCTTAAATAAACTTATTGAGGCCCACTACAGATTATATCTTAGCTTACCAGTGAAACAATCTCGCAGTTGTCTCCAAAGTTCCTCAAAATTAACAATCTCTTACAGTAGCTTTCTTTCGGTGTAACTTTCCGAAAAGTCAATCTATCCTTACAACAACAAGTACTGCCTGTGCACGACTGAGTCCTTATATGCAAAGTATTCCAGAAACTTCTGGAAGCTTATAATACAACTATTTTGGCAGCGTTACACCATGGCTACGTAACCTAATAAAATGCTTTAGAAAGTTCCTTGTCAGCATTCTAGAAATTTCTAGAAACTTATGGTTACAGTTAGTACCCATAACTATTGTTAGTAGTAGTAACAGTGTTTGATGAGATGTTTGAAACTCAGTAAGTGAAACGTCGAACATGACACAATCATGCAGTAGGCACAGAAAGCTAGCGCGTAAGAATCAAAGATAAATACATTCAATTAAAGCTGCGTGTTAGCGTGCTTTGTAAAGAAAGAAGAGTCTTGATTTCCTGGCATAAATTCCCGCCTCGTCTATAGCAGACTGTGGTCTTATTTGAAGGGAAGTCATCAAAATACTGAGCCATTAAAATTTAAACTTATGGATTGGTTTATTTCGATAAATCTCGTCTGTAAATATATGATCGCCCAGAAAATAAACTTATAATCATGAAGAAGATAGGTTACAACTACAACCAGTTGAACGCTCAAACAATGATGAACAGAATGACGTCTTTTTACCTGCAGATCATAGATCAGACCAATCCCAACCGACTCATTGCTTTTAACTAAGTGATTGTACTGAGTAATTGACTGTTATTTCCGGCTGGCTGGATCCAGTTATTCAAGTTACGTGCGATTTCGATTCAAATTCAGCACAAGACTGCAATTCAGCTGCCCATACATCCCCAACCTTACTTCGACTGACCTGTGAGCTCTTCATTCTGTAGTTGTTCTTTATGGAAGATGCAAAAACGATGTTCGTCTTTCTTTTGAATCCCTCTCTGATCTGCAGATAGAGGGGCAACATGAAATATGGTTCTTAGCACTCCGCGGATATTTATTTTAACACAAAAACTTGATAATATGGAGTTAATAATCAGTTTGATGTTTTTTCTTACCTGAGTGTTTCGCATGCAATGTAGAGCGAAAATCAGGAAACCCTGCAGCACAAACTTGATTTCAAGATCATTACTTTCACAATATTCAAATAAATTTGTCATATATCTATTAAGATATCTGTTAGTCTGAAGAGAAATTTAAGATGGAAGGGAATTGCATATCCTAGAAATAAATAAGGAATCTGTCTTCTCTTGCATAGTCAACACCTTTTTGTTTTTACAATTTCAAAAAATTTCATCTAACAACTGTAATGGTGTCTCAGTTAGCAAACAAAATATATAATCGAGATTGAATGATTTTTGAGAGTTACTATTGAACACTTACCTGAGTAGAGTTGAGTATGGTTAAGATGTAAGCAAAAGCTTTGTGTTTAGACACAAATAGCCATTTGACACCCAGTAGGGGAATTACCACTACTCTGCTTTGATACCAAGTTTAGGAGTTTAAAAAAACCCTTAAATTAACTTCCTTTGACAATGAATTTTCATTACCAGATATCGTAGTGCCTCGCTGATTGAGGAATAAGTAAGCTAGGCGAATATTGCTTTACAGGAGGACATGGCAATCTCTTTTGCTCTTTTGTTTTTAGTTTTATGTTATGAATCTTACCGTATTTTCTGAAAATGCTTGTCTTCCGCTTTTGGCTGCACCAAATTGGTCATCTTCTTTAGGACTCGTACTAGTATAATAATGTTGAGCTGAAGAATACAATAGAAATAAATTAATTATTTAGATATGGTTGTTGAATGGCCAAAGCAGGAGAGGATCCTTGCCAAAGACGTTACTAGCTTGGTAACAAGGGTGGGATGAGGAGTCATTAAAAGGGAAAACAACTCTTAACCAGGAGATTATAGGGTTCGATCCACTGACAATGAGCCAAAGAAATCGCAAACAAAATTTCTAAACTGGGTGAACCACGCCAAGTGAAGCCTCATGTTAAAAATATAAACTCAAAATCTTCTACTCTTCCTGCTCCATTCATATTTTTCAAGGTTTTTTCATTAGTTATTTTTGGGCGAAAACATATCTTGGCATATCAATGTGAAATAGAAAGAAAAAATCAACAAGGAGAGGGAAGAATGACTTTTTTTCGCATCATGTAGTAAAAGTTGGAGAATTTATGAATTTATCTTACGCCTCTGAAGACATTGCCTCGAGAGGTTTTTCTCGCAATTGAAGGTGATCATTAACTTAAAATTGGCCAGCAACCTTGCAAATACCAACAACGTCCACAGTTTTTGGCGAGTAAGTGGCATAAGGGAAATGGTAAATATTGTGGGGGGTCATATCATAAATATTTAATTTGCTTTTTTAAAGAGCACAGAAAAAAGTCTGTGGCAGCAATAAGTCCAGGTATACCAATCACAATCACCAACACTAATCATAAACTCACAACTTCAATGAAAGACACAAAGGGGATGAATATCCAGATCAGGTTGTTAGTTGAGGAAAGCCAGCAACTAAACTCAAAGAGGTAAGAGACATGAAAGAAACACAACTTGTCAGCAAATGAAATGATACCTGTCTCAAAATATATACAAAAGCAAAACAAAGAATTGAATGCAACATATTAAAAGGAGAAGAGCAAGAAGAAACCCTTGAATTTTTTTCTTACTATTTATCACTCGTATAGCTTTGTAACCCTTCTTTTCCAGCAGGGAATCCGAGTGAAACGGCCACCATGATCACTGGAAGACCTACCATAAGAAAGGAAGGAAATCCAAACACTTTAATGCATGACAGCACCATATTTGGTGATCCGAAAGCATGGTTACAGTTACCACGAAATGACGTGATACATGTAAATCTTAGTGTTGATGTTGCAAACTTTCGCAACGGAGAAGTAGAGAGAAATTCCCTCGATCAGCATCTAACAGAAAGCGGTCATCAAGAAATACTGCATCAGAGCTACTGTTGTAACACAGGCAGCCTGTGAAGTGAAAGATTTTTTTATATTCTCATCTTGCTCCTTTCGACAAGATATTCACGGTGCAAAGAGTTAATTCATTCCATGGATAGAAAGGGAGGACACTAACTTCGCTTTCTGTGGCGTTTATCCCGGCGAGGAAGATGATCTGTCCAGCTCCAAGGGACATAGAAACACTCAATCGAATTTGAGAGAGAGGTTGACGAACATCTCCGATAAAATAATTGTAAAAACAAAAATAATAAATTATATAAAAACAATAACAACACACTAGAGACAGTAAGCACGGCAAACACAACAAAATTGAATTAAAAGACACAGCAAAATATAACTAAAATATCAACAAAATCTTCACAGCAAAGAAAAGAAAAAAAATCAGTGAATAGCTCCAGAAAGGACCAAAAGGAAAACACGACGAGGGAATGTCTAAACCTTAAAAAAATTCATAAACCGTCAGACCATGGGCTTTTCAAGCGTTTTTAATGGGGCATGAAATGTAGTTTGAATTTGTGAGTTATCCGACATGCTTGTTCTTATTGGCACGGAGATTTGCATCGAGATCTCTTTTCTCACTAGTATAGTTTAGGGGAGTTAAGAACCTACCTAATTAATCGACCTAATTAATATTCAGGTACATTACTTCCGTGAGGCAGGAATAAAGTATTAATGTTAAAAGTATCCCGACAACGGAAAGGCTCAGTCCCACGTCGATGATCATTTTCAGAATTGTTTCGTCCCCCTAGATGAGCTGTTAAAAGAAAGAAAAAAATTGAAGGAAAACATCGAGTTAGCTAATTGAGCCCATAAAATTATTGAGTAAAGGAAAAATTATTTGATTACCTTTGTGCTACTGTCGTAGCTCATTAACACGGCAAAATGTGTCAAATGATTGCAGCTACAAACTGTTTCTTCTGAGTTGCTTTCTGATGTAACTGCATGGCATCCTTCCTCTGAAAAGCCCTCAGACCTGAAAAAAGGTAAATTAACAAGGTGCCCAAAATTATATTGGGGGGAAAGGTGATGTTTGACCATTTTCCGCTTAGTTTTTCCTTCATTGTAGTCTTAGTTGCGAGAACATTTCAATCTGACTTCCCCTCTCTAAAAAAGACAACAGGAAAGTGTCAATCTGCACAAAAATATCTGAGAAAGTTCATTCTTTCTCCTCCGTACTTAATTGAATTTGAGACAGAATAAATACCATACAATAATATATTGTAGTTTTTTACCTTTTGCTGAAGCCACTCCAAAACATACTGCGCTTCTTTGCTGTCAAGACCTAAAAATATATTTTATCTTGTCAGAATAAATCAAAACAACGTATTGCAACTAATTTTAATGTTACCTTTAGGTTTTTGAACTTTAAGATGACATTGTCTCGCAATTTCTCTGGCTTGGGGAATTAACAATAAAAAGTTATCAAACAACAACAACAACAACAAAAGAACAAAAAAAATTTAAATTTTTATCAGGCTCTGAGGTATGCGACATTAGAAGGAAGGCGAATGATTAAAGAAAATAGAATATCTAAACTAAGAAAGCGCATTAATAGCAGGCTTTATTTCAATAGAGAAATTTCGATTGGGGAAACTAAGGTAGTTAAATGTTATGAAGTTACCACAATAGTTACGAACCATTTTCCTAAAAATTTGAAGAAGCGATATCGATTCTTGCTATCGTTGTTCCTCAAAGTGGAAGCTACTAGCATCCTTGCGATAGGCTTTTTGAGTGGTCAAAACTGTCGGAAAAAAATATGACAAATGGAGGCACCTACGGTTAAATTTACAGCAGCACACGTAGACAAACATGCGTTTTGCGATGTACACAAATATTTCATAATGTTATTGGATGGGCGAGTATTGTTCGTATCTTATTTGCCCTTCAAAGACTATGAGTCTAGTATGCGACGATTTCATCCCGTTTTAAAACGTTTATTCAGTGTAAAACTTATGAAACAGTGAGTTATACTAGGCGGATTAAAATTTTGAAAACTCAATTCGTTCTCGAACCGTTTCCTTAGAGAACTATAGAGTTCATGAGGGAGTTTTTACGAGTGCTGTTGAAAAGCTTGCATTTATATGCGTCGCAGATGTAGGCCAATTTTGAGCTCAGTTGATAGTATGAAGTAAGCGGAAAGCATTTGTCACATTTGACAATTTCAGTTAGTAAAGTGTTACTCACCAATCTGTTATTTAAGAAAAGTTTCAATAAACAGAGCGAGAAGAAAGGTTTCACAATTTGAAGGATTCCGATTCTCTTTTGTTGATTGTTCAAGAATACCTTGAATTTTTTTTACGCCGCAAAAAATCAAAGTATTAGACAAATTAAAAAAAAAAAGATGAATCGATGACATTCAACAATAACGTTTCTATAACTGAGTTCTTACACATCTAGTTATAGGAAATTAAATAACTCAGTCGGTCAGTCAGCAAGTTACTAAGTAAAAAAGGAATAGACTTTGAAACTAAACGAGATTGAAGGCCGCAACCTCACCCATTTTTGGGAAAACGATCCATGCTGAAGGCCTCATTCCACTCAGGTGTCGCTTTCCACAATTTA
>NC_142670.1:11580000-11667500 GCF_964200805.1 Pocillopora damicornis
TGAGACAAATGGGACCTTCTCGATCCAACCATCCAAACAATCATATCGAGACAGAGACGAGGCATCGATTTACCATTGCAGAGTTCGCACTAAAATTTCTCACATATTGTGCTCTGTTCTTAGGCAAGTCTCTTTATCCTCACAGTGCCTCGCTTCATCTCGGAGTTGAAATGGGTACCGGCGAACTGACAGAAAAACCTGACGAAATGCTGAGCAAGGGGTTGGGTGGGGGGAGGGGGGGAGGAACATGTCACCGACGAGCATTCCAGCCAGGGGGAGAATTGCTATACTTCTTGTCACTTCACGCCACAGAAACAAGAATAGGCTGTTGCTGGATAGGCATCTTGGCTCGAGTACAGATTTATCTCTATATGCACTCAATAAGAAATAAATAGCGCGCATCGAGGCAATGAAGTGTTTTTTTCTTCATCTCCGCTTCATACCGAAAAATTCCAACATCACTTTGTCAATGTTCACAGTTTTTATTTGGTCTTTCATAACTACTTTGATCCAATTCATTTGATCACTGAGGACGCTTTCCGCCAATAATTTAAAAATATCTTGTTTTTAATCCTTTACTGGCTATTTGCACAGATTATCTAGCTAGCCATTCACTCTTATGATCCACGGAACTTACTTAAGAAGATGACCGTCTCATTTCTTAAATGAACAAAGGAAAGCTGCCCCCACTGAAAGGCCCTTGACTCCAAGCCCCCCTCTTTATGATTAATGTCTCCTTCCTAGTTGCCATGAATAAATTCTTTGACAGCCAATGATAAGTTTTAATGAGGTAAAGGGCTGTACAGTAATAACATCCCTACAGCTCCGCTTTTAGACTTGGCTACATCTAAATATTATCAATTGTTCTTTTGATTCGTAAAAGTTGATCATTATTCACTTTTTGACTTTTTTTTATTTTCTAAATTTCCATTATCTTCATTATGGGAAACTCTATCGATTGCTGTTACGCCACTCGATAATACAACCAGTGTTTCTTCCCGGGTATTCGGTCGTGTTCGTACACCACTCGGCGAGTCTGGTACAATTACGATGGTCTGGAGACTGTGCAACCTTTGATTGACATCGTAAAGCCTGAAAAGGGTGTGATCTGAAAGTTTCCGAAGTCTCCAGCGAACATCAATGCAGACAAAGAAATAGCGAGTGCACTTGCATTAGGTAGAGTATCATTACACATTAAAATGATATGTTAATATCACAATATTAATGTTGAGGATTGCTTTTCATTAACCTGTAGAGAGAGTAGCTAAGAAACTAAACAAATTTCTTTCCTCGGCAAATTGTACCCAAAAATTTCAATACTTAAAGCTTGTTGCTCGAAACTGGAAAAGCCAAGGAGACCGTGGTGCTGAAATACATGGGCCACTGTATGCAGGCCTATTATTTAAGGAAAAATGATAAGCAGTCTCAGTTTGCACTGAGAAGAAGAAGTCGCACGGCTTCACCGTTGGAAGTCTGGACACAAGGCTAACAGAGACGACATTTTAAAAATGCTCTGCAGGGGAGCCGAAGTTAAAATTCGCGTTCATGAACGGATCAGTGTCCAAGCTCCAGAGAGCATGCAAGAGTCCAAACTTTTCGCGCGTAGGCTTCAAGGACTGGATGAAAAGTTTGTAAACACAATCATTAGAAAGAATGAAATTTTTTACATGCCTTTTACATGCTCACCCATATGAAGAATTATGCAAAAACTCTTTCTTTCCACAGGCTGCCTGTGTTACAATAGCAGCTCTGATGCAGTATTTCTTGATGGCCGTTTTCTGTTGGATGCTGATCAAGGGAATTGACCTCTACTTCTTCGTTGTGAAAGTTTACAACATCAACACCAAAGTGTACATGTATCACGTCATCTCATGGGGTAAGTTTATTATTTCACAATTTGCACTGGAAACTGTAATCATGCCTACGGATCGCCAAAAATGGTTTTGTCAGGCAGTGAAATGTTTCGATTTTCTTCCTTTCTTTGTGGGTAGGTCTTCCAGTGATGATGGTGGCCATTTCACTTGGCATCGCTGCTGGAAAAAAGAAAAAATGTTTACAAAGTTATACGAGTGATAAATAGTGAGAAAAAATTCAACTGTTTCTTCGTGCTCTTCTCCTTTTATTTCGTTGCATTTAATTCTTTGTTTTGTTTTTGTACATATTTTGAAATCAGTATAATTTCATTTGCTGAAAATTTGTGTTTCTTTTTTTTCTTTCACTTCTTCGAGTTCAGTTGCTGACTTTCCTCGACTATTCGTCGCCTTTGTGGCTTTCATTGAAGCTGTGAGTTTAATTAGTGTTGGTGATTTTGATTGGTATACCTATACTAATTGCTGCCAAATATTCTTTCGCTGCTCTTTAAAAGCGAATTAAGAATTTATGATATGACCCCGCACAACATTTACCATTTTTCTTTTCCCATTTACTCACAACAAACTTTGGACGTAGCCGCTGTTTGAGGGGATGCTGGTCAATTTTTACCCATTGATATATTCACAGGCATAGGACAGCTTCATAAATTCTCCAACTTTTCCTATAAAAAAATTTACTTTTGGTATGAAAAAAAATTCTACCCCTTCCTTGTTGATGTTTTCTCATTGTTTCACATTGACTTTTTTTCTCGCAAAAATAACTAAAAAAAAATATCGAGCAAGATGAAAGGAGCACGAAGATTTGGAGATATTAGGAGATAACCAATTTGTCGAAGCCAACAGGGGAAAACTACCATTCTCAGCAAATAAAATTGACAACACAAAACGAAAACAAAGTAGTGGAAGAGGTTTTCATCTTCTCCAGTCAGGCTCTATTCGCCAACCTTCCTCATTCCTTAATCAGTAAGGCCATACGATATCTAAAAATGAAAATACATTTTCTAAGGAAAATAAAGGAATGTTTTCTCTTTAACTCCTAGAATTGGCATCAAAGCATGCGTGGTGATGATTCCCCTATTGGGTGTCACGTGGCATTCGGTCTCCTCTCGCCTGTACATGAAGCTTTCGTTTACGTCTTCACCATACTCAACTCTGCTCAAGTCAGCATTCGCTGGTAACTCTCAAAATTATTCAATCTCTATCATTATTTTACTTTCTAACCAAGTGAGACACCATTACAATGATCACATGATAATTGTTTGGAGTTTTGAAAACAAAAATGCAGTTAGCTATGCAAGAGAAGGAAGACTTCTTTTTCAATTATAAGATACGCAATTTTGTTTCCTTCTTGAAATCGTTGTAGGTATTTGACTAATTTGTTTGCATATTGCAAAAATTAATGATCTTGAAATCATTTTCATGCTGCAGGGTTTCCTAATTTTCGCTCTACACTGCATGCGAAACATTCAGGTAAGAAAAAAACTTCAAACTGATAATTAACTCCATATCATCAAGTTTTAGAGTTTCGATAGATATCCGAGTACATGTGCCAAGAACCGAATGTCGTGTTGCTCGTCTATCTGCAGATCAGAGAGCGATTCAGAAGAAAGATGAACATCGTTTTTCCAACTTCTTTAAAGAACAACTCCACAAGGAAGAGCCACAGGTCAATCCAAATGAGGTTGGGGATGTATGGGCAATTGAATTGCTGTCTTGTGCTGAGTTTGAATCGAAATCGCACCTAACTTAAAAAACTGGATCCAGCCAACCGGAAATGACAGTCAATTACCTGGTACAATCACTTAGTTAACAGCAATAAGTCGGTTACGATCGATCTGACTTGCTCTCTGCAACTAAAAAGAGTTCTTTCTTTTCATTATTGTTTAAGCATTCAACTAGCTGTAATTGTTATGTATGCTCTTTACGATAACAAGGTTGTTTTTGGGGCGATCGTATATTTGTAGGCAAGATTAATCGAAATAAACCAATGTATAAATTTAAATTTCTAATAGCTCAGTATCTTGATGACTTTCCTTCGAATAAGACCACAGTCCACTACAGACGAGGCGGGAATTTAAGCCAAGATATCACGAATTGTCTTTCTTTAAGAAGCACTCTAGCACGCAGCTTTAATTTAATGTATTTATCTTTCGATTCTTGCGAGCTAACTTTCTGCACTTACTGCATGATTATTTCATATTCGACGTTTCACTTAGTGAGTTTCCAAACTTCTCACCAAACACTGTCATTACTTTAAACATTAAGCTATGGATAATAACTGAAACTATAGGTTTCCAGAAATTTCGAGGATGCCTAGTCATGCGGAAATGCATACCAAGGGACTTTCTGGAGCAGTTTACTAGGTTACGTAGTTATGATGTAACACTACCAATATAGTTGTGTTGTAAGCGTCCGGAATTTTCGAGAATACTTTGTACATAAGGACACAGTCGTGCAGCAGTAATACTTGTTGTCGGGAGGGACTGACTTTTCAGAAAGCTATACCGAGAGAGAGCAACCGTTGAAGATTGTTAATCTCGAGTTACTTTGGAGACAACATCCAGATTGTGTCAGTAGTGAGGAAAGGAGTAGTTTGCGGTGGGTTTCAATCAGTTTTATAGGATAATTATTCTAACTGTTTAAGAGTCGCTCCTTGGCAAGAATATTACAAGTTGTTTAATAAATTAAATGGGTCTGTTGATAAATGATGCTCTTTTTGTCTGTTAAGTTGTACCGTAACAAATAATAGTAATAGTTTTAACTGCTAACGTTGAAATTCAAAGTTGTTGCTTAATGAATAAATAGATCAATTCGTAAATGTTTGAATAAGTAAACAACTTATTTAGAAAGAACAGAAAAAAAATCCTTGTAACTGGATCTTTTTTTGGATCAGTTACATTTAACCATTTTTTTTCGCATTCCTAAAATTAGGAGTATCATTTTAAATCTAATATACATCGATTAATTTGGAATTAAACTGGGGCAATGTTAGCCGGAAAAGGCATAAACCTAGAGATTATAAACTGTTCGGCACACATCACTGAACAACAATTAAAGAACTTTTACACAGAGTATACAATTTAAAGGAAAAAGCTTAGCGATATAAATGCAGAATATTTCGATGGGCCTGATTTTCAAATATCATTACAGCGGAACTTAGCATTGCAGAGGAATTTCAACAAGCGAGAGAAGGAGTCAATTATGTAAATGTGGCTAACAGTTTATAATAGTCTAGTTTACGTCATACCCATTTATAAATAAACATGGTGACGAAGCGTGCGATTAAAACGGAAGAAGTTAAAATAAAAATTATTCTGAAATATACAAGCACTTTTCTCTCTAAACTGCTCAAATACGATAGGTAAAAACGTTTCAAACTTCGATTGACTGAATACATTGCAGCTAAGACGAGCGAATATTCCAGAATAAATAATCAATTATTCCATGAGCGTGGAGAGATACTGGGAGAGTAGAATGTCTCGCCCACAGAGCACATCACCATGACCCAAGAATGTCTCGCACTAAGAGCTTTTGAGTCACCGCTCGTTCTAAATTGTTGGGATTCAAACATTGGAAACAAAAGTGATGGTCTGCATGACGCTTTTCTAGGAGAGAGTTGTTTTGTAGGCTGAAAACTAAAAATTGGCCGTTAGCCACCGTTGTTTTAAAGGCATACGAGGTAATTAGCGTGTCATAAGCGAGATGAATAGATAACAATAATTTCCATTTATGCATAACGAACAGATGGCATTCTAGCTTAAGCTGCCCGTTGATAAAACAGAATTTTGTTTAGGACCACTTTCATTTAACAGAGCTCATAAAGAAATTACCGTTCTTACCATCAAATATTTTTTAGCTGTTTCTTCTGCAGCACTTGAACTACAAAAAGTATTTTAATGACGTGAAGCTTTTCAATTGTATTAGAAAAACAATGCTCTACATCAGGTGCAAGCTGCTTTTTGTCCATTGGTCCGTCTAGGACAGAAAAAAAAATGGAGACTAACGCCATGAACATGTGTTCAGAGATCATGATTTGCATTAAAATCTAACTCGTAAGAAAGGCTTTTTATGAGGATGCCGCAAATCCGCAACTCTCAAGCGGTGTGAATCAAATAGAAGTGAATCCGGCAAAATGTTCAAAACCCCGGTAACATGTTGTATGCTGGGTGAGTACGACCCTAGTTATTCCTGTTTGTTCTGCAGTAGCTATGAAACCGTCGAAATGGACTTTTTATTGTAAAACATTTATTTTGATATTTAAACTTACGGAACTCTAATAACGAAACATACCAAACTCCTAATATGTCCTCTCGAGTTGTTGTCTAATTATTAAAGCCAATTATCACCATTATCGTTATTATTAGTTTCTCAATATTTTTCTCTTTCCATACAATTTAAAATAATTGAATAATAATCACCCGTAATGACACATTCGTATATGTTGTTCGCTAGGTTAGTACCACCTTAATTATATCTTGACTTTCCATTTGTGACACATTAATATCCATTTTGGAACGTTCTGTGAAATTTAGCCAAACCAAACAGAGAAAAAATGTCAGGTGGCGGATATTTGGCACTGTTAATTAAAACAAAACAAAACAAAACAGACTTTAAAGATGTCCTCATTAAACTTTTAGTTCTTAATCAGACATGGATCTCTTATAAATTGGATTGCTAAAGCCGTTTAGATTCCGTATAGTGCAAAGTAGGTTTCCGTAGAGCGTTCGGATGAGGCGTTATTCAGACATGGCGATACCCAAACCTTTAGAGCTTTCATATTGTTGTTTTGTCATTAAAACTCAGAGTAGATGACTGCTGACTGCTCGCCAAATTGGACGTCATAGTTAATTAGAACATATTTCTCTTCTAAATTATTCTTCTTTATGCCCGAAAGCAAACTTTATACTCAACCCATTGCTCTTCTTTTAAAAAATATATATATATGGGCTCTGGAGGTTCCGCAGGTTCCGCGGCCTGCTGATCCATAGTTTTGTAACTCCCAAGAATATGGAAAAACCCTCACAAAATGTTGGAGACCAACCCCACAAGATTCAAATTGTGCAAGTTTTATTTGAGTGCTCAGATTTGATACCCGATTCATTCGCTTGAAATGTGAAACATTTTTTTCTCTGGATAGCACATTTTACATCCTTTTCATTCGTTTATAGTTCGGTTGCGCGAATAACCTGTTTAAAAAAAATTTCCAAAGGACATTCCAGAGGGTCTATCGTATCCTTAAAAATGTTTCCACATGTGACAAGTTTTGTTCAGCTAGTTGGTGAATTGCGGAGATGCTGCATTTTTTTATAATTTCTCCGTCAGCTCCCTTGGAAGGTAATAAAATTCATGAATAGATGTTAAAGGGCATGTAGCAAATAAAATGCATTAGTACTCGTCCTACTCGAAATCTAATAAACTTTTTCATTGTTTCAAATGTTACTCTTGAGATAACAATCAATTTATTTGTCCATTTTCTCTTCTACAGTCATCCTTCGTTTGTTGATGAAATTGCCAGGGACAGGTGAGGCAGCTTCATTCCGATTTAATATTCAAGTTCCTTTAAATAGACAGGAAAAAAAGATAATACCTGACCAATTATCATATTAATGTGTTATAGACTTCATTTTAAAATTACATTGGATTGCGATTCAAAACGTGAGTTGGAAAGCAAAACAAAAAGTCAAAGAATAACGGTGCTATTACCCTGATCTCCCAAAGATCCACTTTTAATACCTGGCCTGATTCTAATATTTGCTTAAGGGATGTAGAGGGTTTTGATGCCCATCGTCTGTTATTAAAATTAATAATGTAAAAAATACTTTCTCGTCTTTATCATTATCGCTCAGTCAGTGTTGCTATCTTCAGTATACATTTTTCGTTTATTTATTTATTTGTTTATTTTCTTCTTATAGAGTGCTATGTTTTGAAGTTTTGGGAGTTCCCTCGCTTGTTTGCTGCAATCGCGAGTGCAACTCTGGTCTTTCATCAAAAGGGGAATTTTCAAGCAGCTTTTTCTCGTTGAATTCCTTTGTTTACTGTTGCGAAATTTATGGTACCCATGTCCAATTTGAACGGACCTGCAAAGACTTACCGAAAGCGCATTTGAAGTATAAAAGACCTAGCTCACTGTTCTCCAAGGAAAAAATTTTTTGAGAGAATTCAGATACATAATGAATGAAATTACCATTAATAAATTCAATTGTGAAGAAATACCTCACGTTTTAACTTTCTTAGTTACTTCTAGTAAGGTTTAGATTATTTACAAGCGGCTTTTAGGCCGCGCGTTAACCTATCTTATGACTTATTTGCTACCAATATTCATTTCAAAACCAATTTTTTTTGCAGGGAAACAAAGTTATCTGAGAGAGAGAAAGTGAGAATTAATAAGTTATCGATCGGCTTGATTTGCTCCAAAACGATTTGCTTAAAAATACTGTCCAGCCGGCAAAACGAAATAAATTTTTGAAAAATAGCAACAAAGCTGGAGATGTAATTGGCGGCTCGCTCAAGCGATACCGTGTCCGTGAGCAGAGATAGGAAAACCCGGACCGTGTTAAGTACCAATAAGATTCCAGGATTCTTTACCGTGCCCTCTGAGCAAAACAAATAATAAATGCAGTTCTTTTGAGAAAGGTTATCGGAAAAATCTTGTCGGAATTGTAAGCGATAACCTGAAAGGTATTGCTTTTAGCTTTTAGGTCATGGTTAGACTTAACCTCAGGAATTCAGGGAAACCTAGGAAATGTCACTTTAAGGACGAGGCATGACAGGTTTGAACAACCTGTTTTAATTGCAATACTGTCTTTAAATTCTAAACTGCATGAGCTAACCCTAATTAATTTATCTTTAATTTTTATGTCCCTATTGATTATCGTTACCCAGATAATCTTTTGAGATTGTTGCGTGCACTTTAAAGTTTTTCTCTTTGCCCGTAACAACTGCATACAGTTAACTGCGTATCTCCAGTTGCACATTTATGGGAACCTACATTCACATTTAATTTTACGTTTTTTTAAGTCTGATTAGATAGAGGAGGAAGAGTAGGGGGCGGAGTGGGGGAGGTGTCAGCTCAACGAGGAACCAATTAATATTTAAAAACTCGACTACCAAAATGATATGAATTGACAAATAATCTTAGCTGATGTGAAGTTAACTAATCCACAAAAGCAGGTAAGTGTGGCGGACGCCGTAGTGAAGAAAGATGTATGGTATTTCTTGACACTGATCAGACAAATACATAGGATGTAAAAAAAAAGGAATTCATTAATGAATGAGTCACGTTTTCTGTCTCATTCGTTTCTTTCCTTTGTTGTGATTGTGATTATAATCTTTTTATGTTATCATTGCTATTATAATTATCACTCTGTTTACCATCATTTGGATAATTGGTATTTTTGTTTTCATCTTCATCATCATGTAGAATGCCCAAATATAAATTTTAAAAACTCTTGGTACATAATTTCGGTGGATGGAGAGTCCTGGTACTGGAGCAGAGACACTTGCTCAAGTCTAGGCGGGGACCTAGTTTCCTTTGAAACCCAAGAAGAATGGAATTTGATTAATGACGAAATTCAAAGGCGAAACACTACGAACTATGAAAATAAATGGAGAATTGATTTAAAAAAAAAGGGCCAGGAATTGGACCTGGGTGAGTGGAAGACCACTGACTATTTCCAAATGGGGACAAGGGGAGCCAAGCGGTGAACACGACGCGGCTTTCATGTACAAGAGGTTCCCTAATGGCGAACAGGGCGTATTTGGAAGTGATAATGGTACAAGTGGGAAAAAACAGCACGCTTATATTTGTGAGATCCCCGAGAGTGAGTTGATATGTTGTTGTTGTTGTTGTTGTTTTTCTTTTTTTTTATGTTATTTTGAGTAGACTCAAAGGCACTAAAAGCGCTGAAGGGCAATAAAAATATTTGCTAACGTTTGTGGTACTCACGAGAGAAGTTATAAAAACCCTCAGACAGTCAGAATCAAGTTTACACTTACCTTTGCGTAAATCAAAATATGTTTGAAACAATCCCAATGAACGTTTTCACGATATACATGTCTAACTTTAACCTTGTAAACAGGGGATAGCTGCAGATGGTTCTGTTACTATCACTTTTACGAACAACAACAACAACAGTTACGAGACTGATGGTGAATACCAATTGCAAATAATTATCAGCCCAATTGCTTTGTTGGATGATAGCGCGTGATGATGTGAAGAGCGGTTTCTTTTTGTGATGAGCTTGTGACTCATGTCGGTTAAGAACCATGCCAATTATCGTTTTCTAAAACAAATACAACAGATTTGCAGACTTATTTGTTCTTCGCATAAGGGAATCAATTTTAAGTTTACTGTATTCTATTTTAATGTCTGATCATTTGAACTGTAAAGTTGTAGGGGCTAATTTTAATGCAATGCAAAATGTGCAGTGAGCACACTAAACTGACCATGGTGCATCTAATCCGAATATGGCGGGCATTTCGATCGACTTAGTAACCACTACTCTATAACGAGGTTAGTAAGGATTACCTCAGTTCTCATACATCACCAGGGGGTGTAGATACATTTTCTTGTCTAAAAAATAGTCAATACTGAGGTGGAATATATTTGATGTTCTGCTCACCGAAAAGATAAACATAGGCATGCATAGCATGCAAGAGTTATTATTTTGGCTAGGTGGGTTGAAATGGGACACTTTGGGTTCTTAACCCTTTCAGTCTTGAAACAGGAAAAGAGAATAACTTTAAGTCCAGAATTTTGTGGAGAATTCATTTTTCAGTGGTGTTGGATAATGCGCTTCGAAAACGTGACAAAATGCAGATTGTTTCCGAGGAAACGACACGTAGTAAAGTGAAGTCTTAAAAGATTTAAAAGTACCTGATGAGGTTGTTGGAAATGCGTATCTCCCTAATAAAACTGATGTAAGTGTAACGACAGATATTTACAGCAACCTGTGCATATTTTGAGCTTGTTGAATCAGATAATAAGAGGTAAGGAATCCAGAAAAAATGTTCCAAAACACTTTTATAAGTTGAACTCTGCTTAAGTACCGCCTTCTGATTTTTAGTATTTGTTCTCTGGTAGCAATGAGACCTTTAGACTTAACTTACCATTTGCGAGATTTTTATCGATGCTGGAACTTCCTGTGAAATTCCACCAAAGCAAACCGGAAAAAAGAAATACACCACGCATGTGGCATCTATGCGGCACTTTGTCGACAAAAAGAATCAAACCCTATCGAGATCCGCCTTATAAACTATCAGTTTATCACTAGGAAGTCAGTCAAGAGGATTACAACGCCTCTTAGACTCCATTAGGTGAAAACGAATTTTGAAAAAGGCAAATAGCAAAAGCGAGACACACGGTGTGTTTCATTCTTATTCCGTATGAACTCACAAAATTCATCATGTCCTGGCTATCTAAAGGTTTTTTTTTTGTTTTTTGCTGTATTGAAATAGTTCCTCAAAAAACGTCTTTACCTGTCGACAGTGTCTATATTTTCTTTAACCATGCGCATTTTCTGGACTGTCTCATACCTCGTAGTATGACTTCTTTATCGCATTCGTTTGGTTTTAGTTTGTCTCTGTTTGTTTCTTCCCTCAAGGATCAGTAATAGTGGGGTTTCTGTACAAGGATCTACATAAACTGCCAACGATTGTTCAACCAATCAGAAAAGGAACAGGCAACATAAGATGATGTTATTTTCATGGATATCTTCCATTATCATTTACCTAAGAAATAAATAGCGCAGACACACATAAGATTAATATTTAAACACCTTATCTTAACAATATTCGAAAACCCCAATTTTAGGTGGAAGTCTTCCTGCCAATCCATGCCCATTTCAATCTCGGGAGAAATTGGCTTTGAATTACAATAAGAGTTTCTCAATGTTCCTACCTTGTCATTTCCCTAGTAATTACTATGTCTGAAACCACTAATAGTATATCAACTCCCGGATAATTACCGTACCTATGGATCCGCCAAGTCGGAAAAAAAAGCCGGAGAAAAAGTGTCCTCTTCAAGTTCCGGAGCCTAAAGGTAACAGGAAGATAAGTTACTCTGCGTGGCACTGTATAATTCTGACGGAATAATTTTGAGGTCGATGAGCCATGGAAGCACTGCGTCTTTTGGACTGGCTTCAGCAAAAGATAAAAAATTATAATATATTACCCTCCTCACTATAGGTTTTATTGTTTCTTGAATGCCAAAGTAGGTAAATGAAAGAAATTAACGTTAGTTGCAAATTGTTATTTTAGTCTCGCGCTGCCTTCCACGTGGATAGTATATTAAAAAATATATATATATGAACTTAGGATCCTGTTTCTGCTATGGGGTGAGCTGATTTTTTCCCAACACCGTTGGATAGGAAAAACATTGAACTGCAAATATATACAGTGTGTAGAATGAATTTTTTAAGGCATGATTAAGATATTTGAATACCAACAAACTAATATTATGCCGCTTGTCTATCTGCGGATTAAAGCTGGGTGCTGTTGACTCAAGAAAAAGAAAAACATTATCTTTTTATCGTCGAATAAGAATAACTCCCGCAAAATAAAACACAGATCAATCGAAAGGGTGTCAGAGATGTATCGGCAGTTGAATGGCAGTATAGCATTGCAATGAATTTAAACCGAAAAAGAGGTTATGATTAACTTGAGAAAGTGAACTCAGCCAACCAGAAATAGCAGTCGATTGTAGTGTGATCGTTTACTCAACGGCGATAAGTCGATTGCATATACTTGTCGAAGACAACTATCTTTAAGCGGAAAAAAGTCCTTTTATGTCGTGAATTTCTCATTTTTAAGAAGAAAAACAATTCTCCACACCTGCTGCAAGCTACTTTCAGTTTATTGGCCTGTCTAAGGGGAAAAAAAGCTGATTCACGTCCAGAACGTTCTACCGAGTATTATGATTGGCATTTAAATATAGCTAATACTAAAGAGTTTGAAATACTTGAGGAAAGAGCCTTTCATGCGTTGCGCCTAAATACAACGTAGCGTAATGTAACGATAACTATCTACAGCTACCGATTTTTATCTGTATACATAATGGGCTTGAAGAGCTGGATGATTGGTGAAACCGATTCCAGAAAAATGTTCAAAACCTTTTTAAGAAGTTGTGCACTGGGTAAGTACCACCTCTCTTATTTCTGTCGGGTATAACGTAGCAATGAGATCTTTAGACTTGACTTTCTATTTTGTGAAAATTTACATCGATTTTGAAACTTCCTGTGACACTCAGGCAAACGAAGCCTGGAAAAAACTTGTCAGTTGGCAATCATCAGAGAGAATGGCGGCGATTCTTCTTTTAGCTGATGTCACAATGTTTTTGGGTTTTCATATAATGCCAAATGATTGAAAAACAACTGAAAGTCATCGTTATTCGTGATGTTTTCCCTGCGGTGGTCTGTACAACAGCTCTAAACAGCCACATTTAGGATCAAAGGAATACAATAGCTTAATGGCTATCCTTCCACGCTGTTGTGTCAAGATGTCAAAAGAGTATCACGTACACTATCGCTACTCATTTATGCATCAAATGGCAGCCGGAAAAATAAGATGTTTTTAGTCTAGCGACGAAAGCAATTTAGAAGCAATCTTAGAAGGAGGGTCTCAATCAGGTTAACCTTTAGCCGTAAACAGCTAAAAAAGTTAACCGTTAGGCGTAAAAATTGACAAGTTTTAACCATCTGTTGTTAAAAAAGTTAAACTTAAAAATAAAAGTAATTCTGGTAAGAACCATGGTAAGATATTTACCGTAACCGTAAATCGGCCAAAATTTTAACCGTTAGCTGTAAGAGTTATCACCTCATTGAGTCCCTCTAGAAGTTCTCTTCTCAAGAAGTTGGGATATAGTTTCGCGCTCTCGGCGCTTCCTGCGTGCTTTGCAACAGAACAGAGTACACTCTAGGCATCTTTATTTGTCAACTTAACAGGTATTACGTTAGGCAGATGCAGAAATTAATGACCCGGCGCTTGGAAAAATATTTGATATCTTATTCCTGCTAAAACTAAAATGATGATACAACTAGTAACTACTAAATTATTTAACAAAAGCAGAAATAACAATAGCGTGTTGAAACAAGCCATAAGGGAAGATTAATGAGCGAAAGATTAGCATACAATTACGTAATGACACCTGCAAAAAAAATTTATCACGCATAACAAGAAATTAGATTGTTCTAGAAAATGTCGCACAATTTCCAGCAAAAGACAAGAGACATTATTATTTAAACAGCTATAGTTTCGATACGGAGGCTGCTTAACCAGTTTTTAATGATTGAAGTTTTATTTTGCTAATAAATTAGAAAGTGCCAGTCATTAAAACATTTTGATATTAGCTTTGTTCATGGTTTATCAATTCTTGTTTTTACGTAGCAAAACAATACTTATCATCTATTGCCTAGAGCCTTTATTTTAATTGGTCGTTCAATTTAAGAAGAACCAAGTCTCGACTTAAGTCACATTGAAAAGACAGCGTCCTGTTCAGACTTACGACGTACTCTGCATTGTGCATGCATCAAAAGAAATTCGAATTTAGAGTTCAAAACACATTAAAAAAACACTGCACATGCGCTTTGATAAATGAACCGACGACAACCAAAGCAATGGAAACATTTTACACCATCACCATATGCACTTCCATAAAATTAATCATGAAGTTCTTTTTTCTATCCAACAATAATGCTCCGCATCTGGAGTACATAGTCCGCGGTTTACTAAGGTACACAAAAAGGAAACAATTTTAGTGACGCAAAGCGATGAAAGCTTTTGATATGCAAAACTGTCTACATGGTGCAACAGGGTTCGAGAGAGTTTCAAAGATATGCTGCACATGCGCAGCCTCCGAGAGAAACATACATTAATCTCATAGCAACAATTGACAGCAACGTATCCATAGTTTGCCTTGATGAATTTGGAAGATGGGTGGAATCAAAGCCAGGGAAATTTTCGACGCGCTTTTTATAAGTTGCACGCTAAGTGAGTACCAGCTATATTATATATCTTATATCAGAATACTGTAGAAAAGTGGTTTCACAAAATTATTAAAATAATTTTAGAAAAAAAATTCAGGTTATTTTGTGAGACTAGGTTTGACTTTCTTAATCTCACTACACTGTAGACTTGAATAATTTGAAAAAAATTAGCTAGAATAACAAAATATAACATTTTGAAAGCTGCAGCGACCATTTTTAACCATGGATGTTGGGTTATGACGGTTTGCCGGCGCAATAGTTTTATTTCTAACAATGATGTTAAGGATCATATGAACGCAGTCGCTTAGCTGCGATAGTGCTCTCGTCTTTCACTGGTAAAACGGCCTCTCAGAATGATCGATTGTTTTTATTCAATCGGCCAAATATAAGCACTTGTGTTGACTGAAGTTGGTATTAGGTTTGACAGATGCCAGTCTCACCGATTCTGCCGGGCCGAATCGATGGCTTTTAGTGATGAAAGTTTTATCCAGTTCCCTCTCCATTCTTATGATAATTTTTAGGCTCGACCTAACCTAAACCACTCTGATCTATTTGTGGTTCGATACCTAAAGCTTAGCTAATTATTCTTTATGACATCATAATGTTAATTATTAACGGTTATCTAACGGAAGAGCGAACCATGTTTGAAACTTGTCGCTACCTCTTAGCAAGGAGAGGAAAATTACTATTCTGGCCGCATTAAATTCTAAATTTAGCTCGATACATCGAAATGTATATTTTCATATCTTAAATCAATTTTTTAGCATGTGTTTTTCTTTGAATTGATCCGAATTGCCCTTGGAATCTTTTGAAGGACTATGCAAATGCAGATATCACTCGGAACTGTCTCGATTAGAAATGGCGAAAACATAGAGAAGTTTTCCTGTGTTGACATAGACTTGTTTAATCACAAGAGAAACTTGGATTGGGAGAAAAGCAGATTGCGAGAGGCTATCGAGGAATTGCATAACTTTCGAGAATTATCCTAACCTCCTGATAATTCTTTTCAGCGCTTAGCGCAGAGGACGTGTTGAAATTATATTAGTCAGCAACACAAATATGACTTGTAAACTGCGGTTCTTTTGGAGAGCCCGCATATAGCTGGTTAGCGTGGTGAAAAGTTTGAGGTCTAGTCTTTCGTAGCTTACAAGGGCCAAAAACCCAAGGCGTTGATCATTTTCTGGCCGGTGGCAGATATTGTGATCGGAAGATATTTGCTTTCTTACCTTAAACACAGAGAGATGGTCTTTATGTCGCACATTTCTGAAAAGAAACAACTACATGAATGGACCCTTTGAAGCGTGGCGCATTCGGAATTTAAAAATTCGGAATTTCCGCATTCGGAAACAAGTTATGCAGGGGCATGCAGCACATGTCTACAACAAGTTATCGAAAATTGATTTCTTACTGAAATCTTGTCTAATATACATCTAATATGGTGCCGTAAAGCAAACTTTTAAATTCTTATGACAGAGACGAAACTGAGATGTGTGTGCCCGACAAGGTTTGGGCGACGGTTTCGGGAAGTGCTCGAAAGACGCCGTGTTGTGTCATTTATGCATAGCTTTGCTTTGAAGGGCGCCACGTTGGTACACGTGCTATTGAAGCATTCGGCTGCGCGTGACTATTAGAAATACGTCGTGTCTTCTGGAATATTTATGTCCCTTGTCAATCATCTTTCGAGACAAATTCTTCAACGCGAACTTCGCAACGAAGAAAAGGTTTTCTTACCCGTACGTGTTCTTAGCGAAGTTCGCTAAGGTTCTCGGTTAATTTCTAAGTTTAACTAGTATGATTGTAGTCTACTTGGAAATAAGAAGATTAAAGAGGAAGTTTTTACAAAGGTTTTCTTACAAATGAAGTATTTTGTCATTTGTTTTGTTGTTGTTTTTTTTTGTTTTGTTTTCATTTGTCTTTTTGGTGGAAGGGGTGGGGAATCTGGCTTTGCTGCTGAAACAATTTTAGCTATAAAATCCAACGATTTCATAGTTACGGGCCCACTAAAGTAGGTCTGCATACGCGAGTGAACCTTTCTCGGGAAATTCATCCCCACTGCACTTAGTATACTTTACCTGCTAATTTTTGAGTGGCCAGAGACGCTGGTTTTATTCTAAACTTCCCTATTTGTAGTGATAAACACACCGAATCATTATGGTACACCCGTTGTGAATTCAGCTATTGTCACGCAAATTAGTCAGATAATTAACTTTTCGGTGATACTATTTTGCAGTACGGTATCACAAATTTTATGCTAAAAGAATATGATAGTGCAACGTCGCAAGTAACATTGCTGTTAATACATGTAAAAAAATAAATGAATAAAAAACTCATTTTTTTAAAAATTTTCCTCTACAGTAATGCTGACTTTGATAAATGAATTACATGGATTGGGTAAGAAAAGACATGCTAATTTAGGCCCCTTACAAGCATTAATTTATTTTGTCGAGAATTCAAGAAAAAAAACTCTGACCGATTTATCATTATCAAAATAATTGATAAGCTAATCGTTTTCGGAGTGCACTTTTCTACTACCATAAGTGTACTCAACGTTTCTGAGGAAGAAAGGAAAAATATTGTTACTTTACTCTCACTCGGATCCCAGAACTACCATTTAAAACTAAAAGCAAATAGCAATAATAAGATTAGAAAGCTGTAGATGGGTTTTACCAACAAGATATCCATTTTCTATATGACAGGAGAGGTGTAAAGCGAAAGGATCAGGCACAGAGTTAATGATTAACATGAAAGTCTGAAAAAAATGCTTCGTATAATTCAAGTTCTGTACAGCTTGATAAGTCCAAACCTGTTATGCACCTTTGTTTAGTTATTCTCATTTTATTTCATTTTTTTGGTTTTTTTTTTTCTAGAATGCCAAATTTCATGTTTTGTTGATTCATGTTACTTGCTGCAAAACCGAGGACCGAATTGGCACGATGACAGGAAATTATGTCAAAACCAGGGGGCTGACCTAGTTTCCATTGAAACTGTAAAAGAATGGAACTTTTTAAATGACCTGATTCAAAATCGCAACAATTTAAAGCGATATAATGAGTGGATCATTGGTTTGGAAAAGAAAGGCCGCAATTGGACTTGGGTGAGTGGAAAACCACTGACTATTAACAAGTGGAAAGAAAACCAACCAAGTGACGACGGAGATGTGGCAATAATGGTCAGGGCGTCTTCGGATGGAGGTAAACTGGGCCTACAAGTGACCCAACGGGATCAGCCACACGCTTCTATTTGTTAAACTCGCAAAGGTAAGATGACAACGCACTTAGGTAAACCAGGAGCTTCCTCAAAGCCCTTGAGCGTAAGAAAAGTGTTATCAGACTGTAATACGATAATACAACGGCTTGCGCCATTTTTCACTCATTGCGTGGAAAGTTCATGCCAATTACTTCATTTTAGTTTTACTATGGCCATTATTCTTGATCTATCTATGCCTTAAGGGCTTAAAATTATGAAATATTGCTGCATAGGTGTCAAAGAATATCGCTATAATGAACATATTTCACCTTTACCCTCATGTGTAAAGGAGAGGGGAAGCGCTTGTTAGAGAAAATTTGTTTAACTTAGTCGATGAATTTCCAAAGGATTATTTCTGACAAATCGTTTCACTGTTTTAAAGATTGTTGTAAAGATTCCTGCTACACGTTTATGGGTTCTGGACTAACATGGGGGTATAACAGAGGTTTTTGTGAAGGATGTGGAGGTGACCTAGTTTCCATTGAAACCGAAGAGGAATGGAACTTCATTGATAGGCAGATTCGAAATCGCAGAATATTGGAGTGGTACATCGGTTTGAAAAAAATGGACGGAAAGTGGACTTGGGTGAGTGATAAGCCACTGACTATCAGCAAATGGAGAGAAAACCAGCCCAGGAAAAACAGTCATGTGGCATTTATTGACAGAGATTTCCATGCGGGAGATCAGGGCATATCTACTAATCTGTTGGGGGTAGCTCCCAAAGCTTACATTTGTGAGATACCTAAAGGTAAAACAAATTTGCGCCTCCTTAGCGCAAAATAAACTAAAAAACGTGTGTCTAGGCCCTTAGCGTGAAAGAAATGTCATCATGGACCACACGGTCAGGAGCACGTTGATCCTAGATTCCCACGCCTCTATCTCCCTTCCATGTCACAAAAGTGTATATGAAATTCAGGAAGAATGACTTACAATCAAGTATAAAGAACTTATCTTCCTAGCATAAGTCGGCCGGTTATCCATGTGAGATTAACTCTCGCGCGGTTCACGCAAATAAAAAGGGTCAGATCGAGTTTAAATGTATTGCGAGTGCGTTCTCATGCCGGCTGTATTCCAAAATCGTCAGGTAAATCACCCGTTTGTCGAGTGTCTCGTTTTCCTCACGTTATTACTATTCCCTGTGCAATTCGTATTTCCTATGTTATTTCCGATGTTGTGATTAGTTTTTCTGTTCTTAATGTATCATGTTCGTAATACTTTATTTAGAAACCACTAACAACGACGTGTAGATAGAAGAGTAGTAAATGCGATTATGGCGGATTAATCGGTCTATCCGGCATGATTTGCATGTGAGCGAGGCTAGTAAGATTTCCTCTAGAAGTATGTCACATTTCGCAATGCCAACGGGAGTTTTTGTTCCTCAATATCACTAAAAAGGGAATGTGGAAACTTTGTCATTAAATTAATTTAGGATAAAATACGTTCATTGTAAACGCATAGGTATAAGGAGGAATACATAAATCAGTCTCAGGAAAGTCCTTCCTTTTTTTCTTTTCTGAATACTTTACCCTTATTGCCACCTGTGACAGCAAGGCCATCAGCATCAGCGAAGGCACAACCGTCGCTGTCGCCATCGATATCAGCACCGTCGCCCTCACCGATGCCATTGTCATCGCTGTCTCCATTGCCGTTGCCCTCGCCCTCACCATCGCTATCGCGGTCTTCGTTGCTGTTGCCTTCGCCCTCACCATCACCGTCGAATTTAGTTCAGAAGTTGGTGAGTGTCATGATCATTTACGGTCCTTTTACCTCTTATGTTTTAGAAGGTATTTAGTACATACCTGTAACTAACGTTTTCATTATCATAGGCAAACGAATATGTTTCCAAACTTGGCAGGCTTGATAGCAACAGAAACACTTCTTTGCAGGTATCTAACTCTTTACCAATGACTAATTTATTATCATACAGAATACATCCAATAAAGATATAGATATATGTTTATATATAGATATACCCCTTTTAAAAAACTTTGCCGATTGAAAATATATATTAAAGATATACATCCGTCCTTTTTGCATTAAAAAAGGTGATGCATGATGCATGTATATTTCACATCGAAGGAACAAAACTTTTTTCTTATTTTGACAGCAGCTATCGTATTTTCCTTTCAAAAAACTTTCCCATTAATTTATTCTATCGGAAGCTTTTTTTTCATGGGAAAAGATGAGGTGTATATAACTCTCTGTATACTTATATATACATAAGAAACAGGTACATGGCAAAGTGGTATCTATCTACAAATTTATAAGTAATTAGAACCACTTGCTTGACATAGGTTACTTTATTAAATATTATATGGATAAAAATGTTTTGCGTGACTTCAGGAGGCTGTAAACGTGTTTGAAAACTTCGTCGTCAGTTTTGAAAACATGACAAAACTTCACGAAGGCCAGTTCACCATAGACGAGTTTCAAAAAGGAAGAGAATCCATCTTTAATGTGGCTGTCGCCTTCGAGAAAATTGCTCTCAATTATGGCAAGCAACACCGTCCAATAAAGATTGTAAGCCACAAATTGGGTGAGTTAAAACACCACCATTTTATCAGATTTGTGGTAACCTTCTTCGTCGATTATTATTTACGGTCTGAGTGACTAATACTTTCTCTCCTTTATAGGGCATTGACCTTTACACCTGGGCCGGGTTGTTAAAACTGGGTTTAGATAGCCGAGTATTAGTGTGAAATCTCATTTCAGAAATGAAGCTTTAAAGGAAACTTCAGCATAATTCTTCTGGTCTATTAACCACAATCTTTATGATTATTGGATTCTCTAAAAACAGTAGAGAAAATTATCCCAAAAAGGCTTTTGAACGAAGGAATAAAGAGACCCAGATTCGAATTTAACCTTATGTAAGGGCCAATTGACCTTTTTACAGTTCCCAGCGCCATATTGGATTAGTAACCACGCACATACGATAACAAGGCTGGGGTTGACCCGGCGGCTCTTTCAAACAGCTGATCTGCTGACAATTCACGTTCTAATGCACTTTTCAATGCGATTTCTCCCTTGAAAACGGTTCTTTAATACAACAACATAGAAATTTCGTATTAGATGACATCCAGAACCTCGAAGCAAAAGATCTGTGGGAGGTTTTAAAATCTAATTCAAAATCGACGGGCGGAATTAGAGTCAACATGGTGTCGAAAGTTTATGCTTTGCTTATGTGACACTTCCTTCCATCGAGTAGTGCGGAAAAGCGAGAACTTCTTACAGATGTCCAGGACCTAGAAAAAAACCAGAACGACTTCAAATACGAAGAAACTATGGTAAGGATTTCAGCCCTTGGATGGTCGAGCGATCTCCGTAATTTACCTGAGATTAATTTCATTCAGCTTTACGATTACCCCGTTATTTCACGAGAATATCGCCACATCGTGTTGAGAGGAACGCATTACAGGAAGTACCACAGAAGCTATTCAGTATGGCTTAGAAAGTGAGGCAAAGGCTGTAGCCCTCTAGGTAGATGAGATTTGTTATTGCTGCTGTTGTTGATGTGGTACTTGTTGTTGTACCATATCCTTCAGATAACGCTGTTCCCATTTTGTTTACCAAGATATATGTTAGTTTGCAATTTGTACATTTTATCTTATGGGAAACTATACAATGGAGCCTGTAGAACCACTTCATTATAACCCTTATTTCTATCAAACCATGAGGGAAACTGTAACTAACAGATGTCATAATATTTTGAAACCCATCTGGTCCAGGACAACCTATGCTCGCTATACATTGAAAACCATCTCAGTTCGCGACTCATGGTAATTTATTAGGTGGCAAGACAGTATTGAAAGAATCAGACCAGAATATTGGACAATTGAAAAACTCCCAAAAGTGACTGATTCATGTAACTTCTCCCTATCCAAAATATATCTGGCAAACAGATAGTAACAGATTATGAGGACAATTTTGTGAATAATAAAATTTAGTGTCATAGTCTATCTCGGTGTTGAGAACTGTTTTAGTTGGTGAAACTCACTTTTTTGAAACTCTCTTTTTTTCAATTTGAAGCATCAAATTGATTGATACATAAAGCACACAAACTATTTTTTGAGAGTTCCATGTGGCATCGATAGTGGATTACTATGCTATCATAAAAAACAGAAACAACAACTACTGAAAACTGCTTTTGTCACAAATAGTACCAAATTTGAGTTAGGTTTCTGGGTCTTCCATAATAAGTGAAAACTGAAGATACAGAGTCTTGGTTATTTTATTAAAAGCAATTACTTTCCAAGAGTTAAATATTTAGCAAAAATACATGCCTCCGTGCATAAACTTGAAGAAGTAAAGTTCGTAGGCAAACCATTGGGGCCATAAAATGTATGTGAACAACCAAGAGCGGCACACTGCTTTCCCTTCTTTTGGGTAGAAAAATTAGCTTTATCGAGATTTCGGCTATGACCATCCATTTTCCTTAAAAACCGAACAATTTTACTGCCCACGTACGAATTTCACCAAAAGTGCTCACAGAGATATAACACGAGTCAACCCCAGCCTTGTTCTCACGTGTGCGTGGTTGCGTGTCCAATATGGCGCTGGGAACTGTAAAAAGGTCTATCGGCCTCAAAACACCTGAGTGGGTTCTGAGTCATTTACAAACGCTTATGTTGGATTTACTTTGTCTCTTAATTTTTCAGTTAGTCACATTTTGATCGTGATTAGAGAAGTGAATTAAAGATATTATCGAAAAGAAGTAAAAAGGAAGAGCAAATCGAGGACATGAAATGTTTCTCTTACCGTATTATCCATAAGCAGCTAGTCTATTTTTTCCGACAGTGCTGGAAGTCCAAAGGCGTCAGCGCCAAAATGCAAGTGACTTCTACCTGGAGGTAAACGAATGGCAAGCGAGCATCAATATTGCCTCCTCAAATTTTGCAGATAACGGTTTGTATTACCTGTCGTCTTCAGTCTGAAAAAATGAAATATATATATATATATATTTTTAAAAGCGTAACGTAATTTCTCACGAAGGACAGCTCACTAGTTTTCGCAGGCTTCGCTTCAAAAACCTGCAGTTATTGGAAAATCATTGTTGGTTTTGGCCTGAAGGAAATATATATATATATATATCTTTTTTTGTTTTTTTTAGGATCAGTGGTTGTTGGTTGTGTATACAAGAATCTCCAAGACGTACTGCCGAAAAGTCAACCCAACAGGAATAGAAGAAGAAACACCAGGCAACAATATTTCTTCTTTTGTTTTATTTGTATACATGTTGCAACTAGCATTATGCACATTGACAAACTCTAGGTTTAAAATGCCTGGCCCCGGTTGTTCGAAGGATGGATAACGCCATCCACTGGATAAGTCTCTATCCGCTGGATAGGGTAGCTTTGAATAACGTTTTCTTCTCTTGGAAAAGTGAATAAATAACAGAATATTGGCTAAAATGAGCAAATAGTTTGGAAAGGTCACTAACTTATACATCTCTCAAACCACCTTTTTTTTGGTCACATTCTGGTTCATTTTTAAAATAATTTTGTACACAGATATTTGGGTAGCAGAATAATAATGGCAGCAATGGAACCTAAACCCAAGAAATTGCTGGAAGATGTCATCTTAAAGTTCAAAAACATAAAGGTAAGCAGATTAGGTGACGTGGAAGTAAAGAAAGATTATCTGGAATGCCCTATTTTTTTTTTATATATCTCCGCGATGATTTTATTTTCAGAAAAAAGAAGGGGCGGAGAATTGCATGTTCTGGAGAGGCTTCAACGAAAGGTAAAAAATTGCAATACATCATTTACTTTTCTGAGAATTTTCCTGTTCTTTTGGTCGTCGGTTTGCATCTATGTACCCGCCAATATTTTCCGTGAATTTTCTTGGAGTCTAGTTGCTTGTTGGCTGTATTTGCGAATGTCCTCTTATTTTCCAGTTGTCGTGGGAGACACTTTTACCAAGAATTGTTATTTTTTATTAATTTCTCCATAATTTATCATTAATTTTTCCTCATTATTTGTCCTATTCAATATGTTTTTTTGTGCGACCTAAACTAAACAAATAACTTCTATACTAAGATTCTCTTGGCTTCTCGACTACCAAATGTAGAAACTTAATTCAGTGATTTTAATGGAATTTTATAAGATGATTTCGTCTATTAAAATAATTTTTCCAAGCTATACTCATTCTATTTACGACAACTTTTGTCCAAAAGTTTGGAATGTACCCAATCAAAGTTTAAATCACTGCCGAACAAGGAAAAATTGTTAATAGTTTATGCCGTGACTTATAAAATAATGAAATGCCAATAATGTGATTGATGTTATGAAATCAAAAGGCTTTTGATGAAATTTGCACTTTTGGTGCCATGGAAGGTTATTTCCTACACTATGTCTTGGCTGCTGAGGTAATTTCTTCTTTGCAGCGCCGACGGATTTTCAGACGAAGGATGCCATGTAGTTACGTCGAGAAGCAATACAGAAGAAACAGTTTGTAGCTGCAATCATATGACTCATTTTGCTGTAATATTTAATTACAACGATGGCACAAAGGTAATCAATTATGATTGTGTTTTTCTTCCGGCACTGGTGATACATGTAAATTAATTGAGCTAATTCATGTGTCTCTATTTTCCTTTTTATGCTATGTGACGCAGCTTTCCAAGCAGGACGAGACTGTGTTGAAGATAATTACCTACGTAGGATTAAGCTTGTCGATCATCGGGATGCTTTCAACATCAGCCTTGTACTTTTTCTTTACGTAAGTTTGGTGGCTAAATAATTGATGATGTACACATTTTCATGTCTTATTCCACTTACTATCGATTTTAATTTTCAACAAAGGAAAAAAAACTAAGGAATAAACGTTACTTTAAGTTATCCAAAATGTTCCTTTTGATTTCTCCGTGACTAAGGTAAAGTAAGTCGAATAAATCACAATTTACATTGCGTTTCATGTTCAATTAGGACAGCGTCAACGATCCATGGTCTCTTTCTTCAATCTCTATTGTTTTCTTATTCTCCTCCAACTTGGCTCTTTATTTGCCTTTTGATTCTGAAGCTTTTCATTGATTTTTTTGGTCTTTGTTTTGTTGTTTGTTTGTTTTTCTTTTTTTTGCTTTAATTTTCATTTCCAATTCTTTTGATTTCTCTGGAACTTTTCATTTGAATTATTTTTGTTTTGATTGTTTGGTTCTATTTTTCTTTTTCATCATGTTTGCTTTTTGTTTTTGCTTTCTTTTTTCGTCATCTTTCATTTCACCAGAGACGTGCGGCAACCTTTGTCTCAAATTCGATTGAGCCTTTCCGCGTCCCTCGGAGTTGGACAAGTAATTTTTCTCGCAGGAGTAAACGCCACAGAACACACGGTGAGAGGCTTCTCCGGCCGATCTGTTCATTTAATTAATCAAATCTTCCTGCTCTAAATATTTTTAGAAAAGAGCACAGAAAGACGCAAAACATATTTCATTTCGCAGGCTGCTTGTATCGCAGTAGCAGCTCTGATGCAATATTTCCTGACGGCTGCCTTTTGCTGGATGCTGGTCGAGGGAATCTACCTCTACCTGTTCGTTGTGAAAGTTTATAACATAAACACCAAGATGCACATGTATCACGTCATCTCATGGGGTATTTTCATTATTTATTTTATTACAACATATATTGGAAGTTGTAACTTGCTCTCATATTTGCTGTTGTCATCAAGTCAAGTGCTTTGAATTTATTTTTTTGTATGTACCATTAGGTCTCCCTATGATCATGATGGTCATTTCACTTGGCATTACTGCTGCGAAAGAAGGAATTCAAAGCTATATCAGTGATGAATAGTAAGAAACATATCAATAGGTTACTTTTTACCTTTCTTCTCTCTCTCGCGCACTATCAAGTTAAGTTCGTTTTATTTTTCTTGTTCTGTTTTTCCTTGCGTTTTTTTTTTTTAATTTATTCTGATGACTTTCATTCTTGTCTTTCAATTTTACTAGTTGTTGGCTGTCTTCGACCAACAATCTGATCTGGATATTCGTCTCCTTTGTAACGTTCATCGAAGTTGTGAGTTTATGATTAATTTATTTCACGGTGCTTGGTTTACCGAACTAGTTACTCAATACTTTTCTGTTGGACTCACTATGTTTCTTTGTTCGATCTAAGCTAAACAAATAACTTCTCTACTAAGATTCTCTTGGCTTCTCGACTACCAAGTATAGAAAATTAATTCAGTGATTCTAATGGCATTTTTTTAGCTCAACATCTTGATACTCGTACGAGTCATAAAGGAGATGTCCAATTTGGTGCAGCCAACAGGTGAAGACGACCATATTCAGCAAATACGGTAGGATTCACAACATGAAATTATTCAAAACAATGAAAAAAAATTTCCTTAACAAGCTGTACGTACGGCAACGTTCGCCTGGCTCCCTTATCCCTTGACCAGTTTGCTATTACGATACCTGTTAATGAGACTGCGAAAAAAAAAAAAACTCTTTTACATGCATCTTCAATTTTGTTGTCGATCTCAGAATTGGTATCAAAGCTTGCGCACTGATGATTCCTTTACTGGGTGTCACGTGGCTATTTGGTCTTCTTTCGCCTGTACAAAAGGCTTTCGCTTACATTTTCACAATACTCAACTCTACTCAGGTGAGTTTCCGATTGAAACTCTTAAACTCAATCAATCTAGATTATTCAATTTACACAGCTCTGACCAAAGAGAGAACCCTTTACAATGATTAGATGATTAAAAAATAAAATTAAAAACCTGTTAACTATTCAGTTGACCCGAAATGTATTCGTAGCAGTCGTATTAGACTTATTAGATACTGATTTTTGAAGACGATTATTACATGCATTGTGCACTGAGATACCCAAACAATGCACGCTCCGCCGGTTCCTACCTAAGTGCAATATTGTTAAAAAATTATCTTGAAATTATGTTTCTGCAACAGGGTTTCCTGATTTTCGTTCTACACGGCTTACGAAACAGTCAGGTAAGAAAAGAAAACTAAGTCAAGAATAAGGAAAGTGCATATTATAGCACAAATGTTTAAGCATGAATAACTATTTGAATGAAATTTGAAAGAAATGTATCGTTTGTTGCTTGTCTATCTGCAGATCAGAGAGCGATTGAAAAGAAAGATGAACGTGGTTTTTACCACTTCAAATAAGGAGGACTCCACAAGGAAGAGCCCACAGGTCAATTCAAGTGACGTCGGCGATGCACGGGCAGTTGAATTGCAGCCTCGCAGTGACGTTAAATCGAATTAGCACTCTACTTAAGTCAGTGGATTTAACTGTCTGCCAGTAACATTCTATTCCATTGAACGATTGTGTAGTAAATAGCGATTAGTCGATGGCGATCGATCTGAGTTTCAATCTGCTGTTAAAATGTAATGTAGTAAAAGTAAATTAACTTAAGGTGCATCATGTAAGTCGTTAGTGTTTAGTTAGTAGGACGGATGTAGAGCTACCGAGTAGAAATACTGTCAATAAATTGTTATAACTATTATTATTATTTTATTATTATTAAGTGAGATTGTTCTCTTGTTTATTGTTTTAGCAATTCACCAGCTGCAAGTGCTATTTTTTATCTTAAAGGTCTTTCCAGAACATCGCATACATAAACTTGCTAAAGATCTTTTGTTAGCTACATGCTAAGTTGTCCTCACTAAGGATCAAATTATCGTAACTACAGGTTGATCTGGCTTGTTATTAAGTGACTTTCATTAAAGGTTAAATCTACTTTAGAAGTTCAATGAACTCATGACATGAAATAATTACAAATTCTTCTTTAATTAACCATGCGTTTAGTTCCAACACGCATTTGACTGCCTTCTTTGAATCCTCGTGCGCTACATTTTAACGCTTGCTACATGATGCTTTCACGTTTCATATCGGAGAGGATACTTGTCAAACAGTACCTTGTTACTGTAATATAAGTAGCCTCGTCCAACATCTACTGTTATTACTTATGAATAAACAGATGGATAGATAGATGATGCTGAGTTAATGAATAAATAACTATGTTAAAAAAGAAAGAAAAGAGATTACATATTTTAACCCTTTCATGCCCAAGATCTCATTTTTAATTCTCCTCACTGTCTGCCATCCAATTCGCAGGTGCTACTTCTGAGAATTTGGTACTGGATCAGCTAGAAAATCCTCAAACTGAAATTTTTCCTTATTCTCATAAGCTGTCTGATCGATATTGTATTGATACTGTAAGGAGAAATTCTGTCTCGGTCACTCATGAAAGTTAAACGATTAAGGATCACTTGAATTTTTCAATCCTTACTCTCCGCATTCCTTAGATAAGTATTTTTATTTCGAATCGTAAATGTATCGATGGGTTCTGATATTTACAATCAGAGCCGTGGTAACCAAAACTGGAGAAAACTTCATCTCACAGCGATCGAAGAAAAATTGCGTACAGTAGACAATTTAAAGGAACGAAGCGCAGTAATAGATATGTTAGGTAATTCAATCAGCCCCATTTCTAAACGTCAATACAAGTGAGACATATGTCCTAAAACCTGCTATTGCATCTCCCCAAATTAATGTGTTTCTTGTTCTTGTAAACACTTCTTGAACAATATTATGGTTTTGACATGTGACTAGAAAAAAAAAGAATCGGATAAAAATATTATACGTACTTTTCTTCCCCTACTTTCAAAGGAGCAAAGAGAAGTGTGCACGGTAGGAATTGACGCACTCACAGCGTAGGTTACAACTTAAGTATTATCTTTGCTAGAAAAACAAATTGCAAAAATTTATCCTTCAAGCTTTACTTTTTTCCTTAATGGGCCTCGAGCACTGCAAAGAGATTAAGGGATAATTGAGCAGTCTTTTTCCAGCTCAGTTTATGCCGCAACGCGATAAGCACGAACGCCTTGCATAAAGCTCAGCTAATGGAAACACGACAAAACAATCGACAACATTTTATTATTAGGTCATACCCGTTTATAAATTAGCATATAGGGCTACTGACACTACCATACTTCATCAGAAGAAAATAAACAAAGGAGAGGATTCTGAAATGCGCGAAATTATTCCTCTACACCAGTCAATTGTGATCGGTATAAACGCTTCAAGTGGCGACTGACTCAATGCATTGCGGATGAGACTAAGGACTATTTGAGGATCACCCTGCAATTATATTATGGGCGAGCACTATAGATGGTGATGAGAGAGGCACTTGAAGAAGGGATTTTCCTCCTCCTGAATGGAAAAGGTTAGCATTCAAAGAGATGGAGTCAGAAGCGAAGGTCTTCATGACGCTTTTACCGTATGAGGGGAGAAGGGTGGGGGGATAGATTTGTTTTGCAAGCTGAAGGCTTGACTGTTAGTCGTAAGGCGCCGTTGGTTTCTGTCCAATTGACGATCAACCCTATTAAAGTTATATTTAACTCACGCTTTAAGAGGGCATCCTTTGACTCGGGGTTTTCCACAATAGAGTTGTAATAATACATGTTAATTAATACATGTGCGAATAATTAATGGCATACGAGGTTAAACCCATCGGCAGCATTTCATCTGCGAGTTGAAAATTAAGAAGTAATTTTCGCTTATTTGTACGAACAGATGGGACACGCACGTCAGCCACCGGTGAGTAATACAGCATTCTCGTAAAATTTGAAAATAGTAAAAGTGTTTTTGTCCCGTTAAATTCTCGATCTTAGAAAGAAAACCATTGCTTTACACCTGGTGCATGTTTCTTTCAGTATATTGGTCTATCTATCGAAAAAAGTGAAAAAAAACTGATGACTCATGTCATGAACTGTCGACCGAGTGTTATCATTTTCATTTATTCTAGCTCCTACTTAACAGTTTTAGACACTTGAAGAAATTTCCTGTCATTTACTGCTCCCAAATACAATAACTTTCGTCTGCCGACAGCTGCACGTAGCAACTTATACATATCTGGGGCTTGATGAAGAGTGAAACTGAATCCTGCAAAATGGCAAAAACCCTTTTTATAAGTTCTTGGTTTGGTAAGTATTACCTTTAATATTTCTGTTAGTTTATCATAAGCAATGAAAGCCAAGCGCTTGACTATCATTTGCAAAAGATTCATATCGACTTAAGAGCTAATGTCAGCATGCATCAGACAAACAGTGGCAAGTCACCCAAAATTTGCTTTCGCTCTTACTTCTATATTTTGTAGCCTAATATGTCCTGATAATTGTGGTGTAGTTTTTTTTGCGAAAATATATTTTAGTTTTCGAGAAATGATTTTTTTTCGTTCGACCACTCAAATATGCAAATATTCACCGTGAATATTACCCGAGTTGTGTGACCTTGTGTAACGAATGTGCTTGACCTCCAGTATTTCTGTCAACATAATCCATCGTTTTATCATCTAAACTTAATCCCCTGACATTATTAAAGCTGGCAAAGTCGTATTTATTTTTTGGTGAATATTTTTGTCCGACATACTTTTCCTATGTCGAAGAGTAGTATCAAAACAAAGACAGTTTTAACAATGACCGATATGACAAAATCTACTAAGCTTCAAGCTTTTAAAAGATAAAAGGATGGTTAAAAAGTTACTGCAAAAATTTCCTTGTGTAATTGTGTTGTTCTATCTTGAGACGAACTCAAAGTCGGGCAAAATTTACTTGCTAGCGACTATGAAATATACATGGCGTGCCTATTTGTCGGCACCGTTTACCGGCATAAATCATTACAATTTATTAAAAAAAAACTAGCATAACACTCTTACCTTGTTTATTTATGATTTTATTAGCTGTTTCGATTATTATATAACGCCTGAGTATTACTTTTTGATAGGAGCCCAGGTTTTGCGTTGTGTTTTCCCCTCCCCCATTTACATCATAAGCTAGTCACGCAGTAATTTATACTGACGCAAATGAATATTTATCCTGTAGAGAGATTTTTGTTTATGTTGAATTGAAAATCTTAGAATATATGCCTTTTGTGGTCACTAATCGTTATTTGAGTGGCAGCGAAGCAGTTAAAGGCGGGTTGTTGCTTAATGCTATTGAAATTCATAGTAAACGTTTGAACGTGTCCTTTAGTAGCATGTCGTAATGATGTGGGATATTGATCAAATGAAGCCTTTAAGTGCTACTGTGGTTCTTTCTTTATTCACTCCGAGCTTTCGCCGTTCTACGGCATCATCAGGGAGGACGATAAAATATATGCGCTATGGTTTTAAACGTTGGAGGTGCCACTGTAAATTAACATAGTGTAAAACTAGCCAGTAGGATGCATGAAAACTAATGGCGTAATAAAATGTTCTAAAATATGTGTTAAAAACAGTTAATTAAAATAGCTCATTAAAAAAGAAGATCGTTAAGTTCAGTGCATTCCTCACGGGAGTTCAGTCCCGGCTTGTGCTTACGACTACGACTTACGACTTGCGCACAAGCCGGGACTGAACTTCCGTGAGGAATGCACTGAACTTAACTTTAACACATATTTTAGAACATTTTATCACGCCATTAGTTTTCATGCGTCCTACTGGCTAGTTTTACACTATGCTAATTTATAGTGGCACCTCCAACGTTTAAAACCATAGCGCATATATTTTATCGTCCTCCCTGATGATGCCGTAGAACGGCGAAAGCTCGGAGTGAATAAAGAAAGAACCACAGTAGCACTTAAAGGCTTCATTTGATCAATATCCCACGAAATTCATAGTATTTAGACAGGAGAGCAAAGCGTGATGCTCTGGGAATAAAAACTTTTGGGGGCCTTTTACATGATATCGGAATGAGTTTTGTTCAAAAACGACTTTATACCGGTTGTCACATGATACCAGAGTAACGTATATTCGAAACAAGTTATTTCTGAATGAGTTTATTGAGGTTTTCATTCCAGAACGAAACACTCATTCTTGTACCTGTGTAATATAAACGTGGTAAGACTCGTATATCTATATGAATCTTCTTTAGGAGTGAGGGAAGCATAGAAAAGGACAGAAAAGGACATAAATAATTGTTTTCACATGCTAAATTATCTTGAATGTAAACGCAGTGTGAAATTAATTTCGTTCCGGAACGAAACTTATTTAGGAATTATGTAAAAGGTATCTTAGCGACGGAATATTAGATTTTTGAGGTGGGGGTGGCTGGGGCAAATCACCTTTTTTTTTTTTTTTCACTGGGGGGCAAATCTTTGTTTTTAGGTACTAACCGGGGGGGAAAAGGCGATCGGAAATGGGTAAGGATGCTTGTCGTACCTTTAATCCGGCACATCAATTAAAGCATTCCGATATTACTTCGATTGAAAAATGTCAAAACAGATCAAGTAAATCGGTTTTCTTACCATGTCTAAACTATTCATGTTTAGGGTGTTCTGTTTCATGAAGGAAAACTAAACCGTCTATAATATGGCCATGCCATTCCTTTATTAGCTATGCTGTCCTACAGCTAATCTTTAGACCAGCTTTGTATTTGCCGATCTATTTGACATCCTTGTATTTTTGGTGGTGACGGCCGCCCATAGGACTGCTTCCTTTCTCTTTTGAAGCTAAAATATCATTTCCAGCCAATTAGACCGATAGACGATGATCAGTAGAAGCTAATTAGTTACAGTTACTTGCAATCATTCATATTTGATTCATATCGATTTTGTAACAAAAAAATTAGTGATAAAAAAGAACGAGCGCACGACCTCACCAAAGTGCTTTTTTTAAAGTACTTGTTAGTTACAAAAATTAGCATATAAATATGACAGTTAAAAAAAAGGACGAGAAAGTAACAAGCATTTAAGATGTGTTAAAAATTACATAATTGCAACAATTAAAAGCAAATTGATATTCATTCATATCCAATGACACACACCTACACAAACAGTCAAATTTTGGCATAACATTTTGAGGCTCTTATAATAGATAGAAGCTACAGTAATATCTTTTGTTTGACACCGAATGTATTGAATTAAAATTGGATTATCATTAAAGTGTCCCCCCCCCCCTACCCTATGGAGTAAATAATGAATTCAAAATAACTTGAAAATTCATTATTTCAATTTGTATACAAAAAATAGAACCGCTACCGCATCGCAGCTAATAAAGCAACTCTCTAATGAAGTTTGGATATAACGCGGGCTCTCTTTGGTTAGAAGAGAGTGCTTTATCAGGGTACAAAACACGGAGCTAAAGCTGTCACACCATCTGCCAACTTGTACTTTGTCCGACCATTTCCCGGACTTTTCTCTAGCCTTTTTTCGTTAATTGAAAGTGAAATTCCGGAACAAGCGAGACGGCAACTAGCAACAGAAGAGCTAAACAAAGGTTTGTTAACATGCCGAGCGCCATATATTTTCGTGTCCAAAAGTGAAACATAGAAACACATAAATGATGAATGACATAACTGTCAAAAGTCGTACAGATCATGAAGGTGGCAGGGCGACTACGATCATGCTTAGGTTCACTGAAGCTAACTCATCATGGCGTTCTCTGGTCATTGCGGGGAAGAAAGCCCCAGAAATTACATCGGTCGCCCTTTGAGTGAACGAGTAAAAGCTTGCTCTGATATCGTTTCCGATGCGTTGCGTGGAAGTCACGGCAGCCTAGTTTTACGGCGCTGTCATCGCGAGAAATCTTCATTTTCCTGTGAATTCGGCTGTCGTTCATTCATAAAACACATGCCTTAAGCAGTTTTTTTTCCAGTTGTCACGTATAAAAGCTTGGGTGTTTTTGTGTGTCGCGATTCGGCCGGATTTCACTGAATATTTCATCTTCAGGTTCTGCATGTAGACTAAAAAGCTTCAGGCAAGTGTCAAATTCGACCTGCCGAAGTATTTCAGTTTGTGAACTATTACACATTCTAACTTTAATGGTTTGACATTCTAAAAAAGCTTAGTCTTGTTCAACCAATCAGATTATTTCAACCATTCTAACAAGGATTCTGATTGGCCTATTGTAGCGTGCTTTATGAGAGTATAGAGCATGCTGATGACACTGTTTTCCCTTTTGAAAATTGACGGTAACGAGTGAGGAATTAAACGGATTCTTTATTACAAAACAAATAGAGAAGCCTTCAATGTGCTCTGTTCTGTTATAAAGCACTTAGGAAGCGGTTAGAGCACTCAAGAAGCCCAGAGAAACACTTGACTATAAATTCTCATTAGTTTGTTGTATTGTTTTTCTGTGAATTTCCTTAGATGACCACAAATAGCAGACTTAATTCTTCAGTCACTCTATTTAGTAAAAATAACTCGTCAAAGAAATCATGAGGGGACGTAAGCGGCCTCAACTGTAAGTACTTTTTAGAAATGCTAGGATATTATCCTAGCATTCCTAACATTCCGAGCTGCGCGAGAGTGTCAAAATCCGTGCGTAAGTCAGAAATGTCACTAGACCTTAAGTACGCCAGATGAGGGCGAATAAATCGTGTGGATATGTTTCTCTTTATAATCTACAATGTAACGCAAAGGAACCGGCCGAGGAATAAAGGCACTATTAATTGCGTGTGAAACAAGAGCATTAGCTGATGACATTTTGATATCAGGCATTAATTCATTTATCTTCTCATATTTATTCCCCCTCATCTGGCGTACTTTAAGTCTAGTAATATTTCTGACATCCGCACGGATTTTGACGCTCTCGCGCAGCTCGGAATGTTAGGAATGCAAGGATAATATCCTAGCATTCCTAAAAAGAATTTACAGTTGAGGCCGCTCGCGTCCCCTCATGTATATCTCAGTGAAAATAAGAAACTGAATTTATTTTTAACACTCGTACTTCAGCTATCCAGACTTTGATGATGCAATCCGTGAGAGGAGGTAGGGCTGTGATTTATCTTTGGTGTATATGTGTCACTTAAAGTAAAATTTGGCCCAAAAAAGGGGAAAGGTGTGACTCTGATACATTTACAAGTCGTTGAATAGGAAAGAAGAAAGCTGCAGCTTAAACCATAGAATCGCCATTGTTAGGTTGAGTTTAGTGAGTGTAACTACGTTGAAAAGGGTTTAAATTTGTACTTAAAGACGAGATGTTGAGCTTATTGTGAACTAGAGAAAGGTTCATCACACATGTACGAGGCACATAAAGTTAGTTAAAATGTCTCTATACTCTGCTATATATGCATATGAACTAAAGTAAAGTGAGTACGTCAATTTCATGTTTTCCATAGTTCGTTTTCAGATGCTATTTTTTGTTTTCTCCTGTAATCTATAGGAAGCGACAATGCATGTTTTAAAAAAACCCACTACATTTTTTGTACGTTGGGAAAAACATGAAACGAGAGCAGAAGTTTTTGCAAGGCCGAGGGCGGTGATTTAGTTTCCATTGAAACCGAAGAAGAGTTGGACATTATCATTAGTGATATCAGAAACTACAATAAACAAAGGTGGCACATCGGTTTGGTAAGAAAGAACGGGAGTTGGACCTGGGTGAGTGGAACACCGCCAACTATTTATAAATTGGGAGAGCATTCAATTGGGTGCAGAAATAGGGGCATGTTAGTCAAGAGCCAATCGTGTAACTTTGCAGATCAAGTCCCAAGCGGTAACGATGTTCCGACTTTGCCATATATTTGTGAAATTTCGAAAGGTAAGAAAATATTACATTTGTATATTTCACTTTAAAAAGAAAGACGCGTTAGGAAAGTGTCACCACGCCACAGAGTAGACAGCTATGTCCAAGTGTTAATGTTAACTGCGTTTTTCCCCCCGTGATGTTTCTTGTGTTTCACAGACGTGAAGAAAATTTACGTTGGTTTACTGATAGACAAAGGTATAAAGACAACCCACTCTTTCAATTAGTTCTTCAAATTGTTAAAAGAAGAAAACAATTGAACTAACTCGGGCCCCAAAATGAACTTTTTCAGCGCATTAGCATCGAGGAACCCTTCTTTTGCTTGAGAGAAAACATGACTCACCTTTTTTAAATTGAAAACTTTAAGTCACGCGAAGAAATTTTTGGTAGTCATCACAATAAAAGATTAGATAGATGCTGACTTTTACGTGGATGTCTCAGAAAAACTACCCGCGAGATTGACATATTTGAAGGCCTGGACAAGGAGCCTCCTGACCATTTTCTCTCTCTATGCTTTACCCATCAAATCCATCAAATTATTCAAATAAAGGCGCTGAATTAAACCTTTTTCCAGCAAGACGAAAATCGAAGAAAGGGCCGTAAATTCATCAGAAACAGTTCAAGATAAAGTAAAACATGAAAACGTCATATTCAATGGTTTAACAATTAATACGTGCACGTTTTGCCTGGTATTTTCTGGGCCACGTAAGGGCGATTTCGAATTACAAAAAGTAGACAAAATGTGTACTAATATTTTATGTTAAACCGGTGATTAGGGGATGTGTTATTTTACTGTTATTTCATAAAAAAAAATATTTGGCGTCTAGTTTCGAATAACATCCGACAGCCCTATCTGAGCATCGATCACATAAGACGTGCACGAAAGACGAAAACCATGTAAAGGAAACAGTAGGAGTTTTCTGTATAACCAATACAAAATCGAGTGCATTTAATAGTTTTAATCGTTCAAAGCGGCCATTTTGTTACTACGCTTTCTGTCCGCACTCTTGCCCTTACAGTGTAATACTAAGACAATTTTTTTTTACATAATGCGGTCTTGATCAACATTTTTCTTAAAAGTTTCATCAATATCTACATTAACTTCGTCGCCCTCGCCCTCGCCCTCGCCCTCGCCCACGCCCTCGCCATCACCATCGCCATCGCCATCCCCATCCCCATCCCCATCTCCATCTCCATCCCCATCTCCGTCTCCATCCCCATCCCCATCTCCATCGCCATCCACATCTCCATCCCCATCCCCATCCCCATCTCCATTCCCATACTCATCCCCATCCCCATCCCCATCCCCATCTCCACCGCCATCCCCATCCCCATCTCCATCCCAATCCCCATCTCCATCCCCATACCCATACCCATACCCATCCCCATCCCCATCCCTATCCCCATCTCCATCCTTATCCTCATCTCCATCCCCATCTCCATCTCCATCGCCATCGCCATCGCCATCGCCATCGCCATCGCCATCGCCAAACCCATCGCCATCGCCATCGCCATCGCCATCGCCATCGCCATCGCCATCGCCATCGCCATCGCCATCGCCATCGCCATCGCCAGTTGAGCAGCTGGTATGTTTTGTAAATAGTCATTTACCGTTTTATACATGTCGGTATTCAGGATCTCTTCTGTTTACAAACGTAAGAGACATTATTTTTTAATTTAGGCAAAGGAGTATGTTTCAAGATTTGGCGGAATAAATATTAGCAGAAATACTTCCATACAGGTATCTAATTTTATTTGACTTTAAGGTTTTTTAACTTTGATATATGTTTGGAAACGATAAAAAAGTAAATATCTGACCTTGAAGGATAAACCACCATCAAGCCACATGAGGTGAAAATGGCGAGGCTTCAAAAATAGTCCAGGCTCCTAAGAGTTCTTTAGCCGATGAATACCCTGGAAACCATTTGGGGCCTCCTGCTAGACTCTTTCCGCATTCTTAAAAGGAATTGCATACATGAGACTGGCTGGTTAATCACCTGGAAATACTTTATGTAATTGTAGGAGGCTGTAACTGTGTTTGAAGATTTCATCTTAAAAATCAAGAATGTCACAAAAAACAAGGCCGACACAGAAGAGGTTAAAACACTGAAAAAATTCATCTTTGAAGTAGCAGAGGCCGTCGAGAAATTTGCTCTTAATTATGGCAAGCGACACCTGAGTGAAACGAGACCTTCGGAAAGGATCATTTCCCCAACAATGGGTGAGATTGCGGCCTCTGAACTTGTTTAGTTTCAAAGTATATTCCTCTGTTTCGTACTGACTTGCTGACTGACTGTTGTTATGAGCCCAACCTATTAGAAATGTTATCGTTGAATGTCATCGATTCATCTGTTCTTTCAATCTGTTTGATACTTTGATTTTTTGCGGTGAAGAAGGAAATTCAAGGTATTCTTAAACAATCAACAAAAGAGAATCGGAATCCTTCAAATTGTGAAACCCTTCTTCTCGCTCTGTTTACTGAAACTTTTCTTAAATAATGGATTGGTGAGTAACACTTTACTCACCGAAATTGACAAATCTTACAGATACTTTCCGCTTACTTTATACTATACAATGAGCTCAAAATTGGTCTATCGTCTGCGATGCATATAATTCCAAGATTTATGACCGCGCTCCCCTATGAACTCTATAGTTCTCCGACGAAACGGTTCGAGGAACGACTCACTTTTTAATTAGTTTTACATTGAAAAAACGTTTTAAAATGGTTAAATTGTCGAATAGTCGTCAAAGGGCAAATAAGATACAAGAAATACACTTCCATCCTATAAGATTATGACATATTTTGTGTACAACATAAAACACATGTTTGTGTATATGTCACTGACCGTTTTTTTTTTCCCGACAGTTTTGGTCATCCAAAAAGCCCATCGCCAGAATGCGAGTGACTTCAACCTTGAGGAACAACCATGGCAAGCGAGAATCCATATCGCTTCTTCGAATTTTGAGGAAGATGGTTCGTTTTAACCAGCGTGTTAACTGTACAACTTTTCACTACCTTGCTTTCTCCAATCGAATTTCTGTAAAGATGTGCTTCATTACTTTACACAGTCTATTTTCCTTAATCATTCGCTTTCCTTCCAATGTCACGTAACTCAGAGCCTGATATAAATTTCAATTTTGTGGGTTTTTTTGTTGCTGTTGTTGTTTGATAACTTTTTTCTGTTGATTCTTGGGGGGTTTTAAGGATCATTGGTAGTTGCGTTTGTGTACAAGGAGCTGCATGTCCTACTTCTGACAGATCAAGCCATCAGGAGTGAAACAAACAACCAAAGGTGACGTTATCTTCATATCACTCTATGTTGTTTACCTCCAAAAGCACATAACACGACAACACATAATATCTAAGTTCAACTAAACTGAACTTAGAAAGACTCCCTGATTGTCTCTGACCACTCTACCTTACTTAAATCTACCAAAAGTATGTAATGTTGCTTCCTTGGCTCTGGTCCATTTTCAAATACAATTTCGTTACAGGTATATTAACTCCAGGATAATGGCCGTAACTATGGACCCCAAGCCAGAGAAATTGCGAGAAAATGTCATCCTTAAGTTCAAAAACCCAAAGGTAACATGAAAATTAGCTGCTATGCGCTGTTTTGATTTATTCTCACTGGATAAAATCTATTTTCAGGTCTTGACAGCAGAGAAGCGCTGTATGTTTTGGAGTGGCTTAAGCGAAAGGTAAAAAGACTACAATATATTATTGTAAAGTGTATATCCCTTCTCAAATTAATTAAGTATGGAGGAGAATGAATGAACTTTCTTAGTCAGATACTTTTGGGCAGGTTAACAGTTTCCTGCAAGCCAACATGTTGTTATTTTTAGAGAGGAGAAGTCTGATTGAAATATTTTCCCAACTAAGACTTCAATGGAGGAAAAACTTAACGCAAAATTATCAAACATTACCTCTTCCCCAGACAAGGAATAATTTTGTGCGCTTCGTTAACTTACTTTTTTCATGTGTGACAGCTTTTCAGAGGAAGGATGCCATGTAGTTACATCAAAAAGCAACTCAGAAGAGACAGTTTGCAGCTGCAATCATTTGACGCATTTTGCCGTCTTAATGGACTACGACGATAGCAGAAAGGCAATCAAATAATTTTTATCTTACTCAATAATTTTATGGGCTCAAAAAAGTAACTTTATGATGTCCTCTCATTTTTTTTTTCTTTTTTTGTAACAGCTCACCGAGGAGGACGAAAAAATTCTGAAAACAATCACCTACGTGGGACTGAGCCTTTCTATCGTCGGGATACTTTTAACGTTAATACTTTATTCTTGCCTCACGTAAGTAGTATACCCGAATATTAATTAGGTCGATTCGCAACTCTTCTCAACTATGCTGGTGAGAAAAAACTATCTCATTGCAGGTCTCCATGCAAATAAGAACATGCATGTCGGATAATTTACAAATTTAAACTTCATTTCATGCTCCATCAAGAGCCCTTGAACAGCTCATGGTTTCACGGTTTATAACTTGTTTGGGTTCAGACTTTTTCCTCGATATATTTTCGTTTTTTGACCTTTCTGGAGCTATATAATGATTTTTTTCTTTCCTTTTCTGTCAAGATTTATTTCATATCTTAAGCGATATTTTGCTATATTTTTAATTCGATCTTGTTGTTTTTTGTGATTCTTGCTACCTTCAGTGTGTTGTTATTATTGTTGTTGTTGCTTTTGTCTAATTCATTCTTTTTGTTTTTACTATCAATTTACCAGAGATGTTCGTCAACCTCTCTCTCAAATTCGACTGAGTTTTTCTATCTCCCTTGGAGCCGGACAGATCATCTTCCTCGCCGGAATAAACGCTACAGAAAACAAAGTTACTGTCCTCTCCTTCTATCCATAGAATGAATTAACTCTTTGCATCGTAAATATCTTGTCGAAAGGAGTACGTTAAGAATTATACGAAAACTCTTTCTTTCCACAGGCTGCCTGTGTTACAGTAGCAGCTCTGATGCAGTATTTCTTCATGGCCGCTTTCTGTTGGATGCTGATCGAGGCAATTTATTTCTACTTCTTCGTTGTGAAAGTTTACAACATTAACACCAAGATGTACATGCATCATGTCATCTCATGGGGTAAGTTTATTATTTTAAAACTCGCACTGGTAACTGTAGTTTTGCATGCTTTCGGATCGCCAAATATGGTGTTGTCGTCCAGCGAACTGCTTTGATTTTCTTTTTTTCCTTTATGGGTAGGTCTTCCAATGATCACGGTGGCCATTTCACTTGCCATCGCTGCTGGGAAAGAGGGGTTACAAAGCTATACGAGTGATAAATAGTAAGAGAAAAATTCAACCGTTTCTTCTTGTTTTTTTCCTTTTAATTCATTTCATTGCACTCTTTCTTTTGTATTTTTGTATACTGTTTAGAATCGGTATTATTTCATTTGCTGACAATTTCTCTTTCTTTCTTGTCTTTTTTCTTCTTTGAGTTTAGTTGCTGGCTTTCCTCGACGAACAACCTAATCTGGATATTCGTCGCCTTTGTGGCTTTCATTGAAGTTGTGAGTTTATGATTAGTGATGGTGATTGTGATTGGTAAACCTGTTCTAATTGCTGCCAAATGTTTTTTTTCTCTGCTCTTTTAAAAAGGAAATTAACTATTTATGAAATGACCCCACACAACATTTACCATTTCCCTTTTCCTACTTACTCACAAAAAACTTTAGACGTTGTTGCTGTTTCAGGGGTTGCTGGTCAATTTTAACATTGTGATCGCCTTCATATGCGAGTAAAACCTCTCAAACTTTTACTACATTGTATGAAAAAAGAAATTATTCTCTCTCCTTGTTAATGTTTCCCCACAGTTTCACATTGATATGCCAAGATACGTTTTTCGCGCAAAAATAACTCATAAAAAAAAACCTTGAAAAAGATGAAAGGAGCAGTAAGAGTAGGAGATATTAAATTTACATAATTTAACGTGAGGCTTCACTTGGCGTGATTCACTCAGTTTAGAAGGTTTTGTTCGCGATTTCTTAGGTCATTGTCAGTGGATTGAAGCTCATAATCTCCCGGTTAAGAGTTCTATTCCCTGTAAATGACTCCTCACTCCACCCTTGTTACCAATTTAGTAACGTTTTTGGCAAGGGTACTCTCCTGCCTTAGCTATTCGATAACCATATCTAAATAACTTATTTATTTTTATTGCATTCTTCAGGCCAACATATTGATACTCGCACGAGTCATAAAGGAGATGACCAATTTGTTGCAGCCACAAGGGGAGGACGACCATTCTCAGCAAATACGGTAAGATTGACAACATCACACAATAACAAAATAGTGGAAGAGATTGCTATGTTCTCCTGTGAGGCTGTATTTGCCTAACTTCCTCACTCCTTAATTGGTAAGGCCTTACAATATCTAACAATGAAACTCTTTTTCAAAGGAAAATAGAGGAATGTTTTCTTTTTAACTTCTAGACTTGGCATCAAAGCATGCGCGGTGATGATTCCCCTGCTGGGTGTCACGTGGCTATTTGGTCTCCTCTCGCCTGTACATAAAGCTTTCGCTTACATCTTCACCATACTCAACTCTACTCAGGTCAGTGTTCGACGGTAACTGTCAAAAATCATTCAATCTCTTTTATTATATTACTTTCTAACGAAGTGAGACACCATTACAATTGTCACATGATACTTTTCGGAATTTTGAAAACAAGAAGCTCTTAACTATGCAAGAGAAAACAGCCTTCTTTTTCAATTATAGGGTAATTATGCGATTTTCCTTTCTTCTTGGAAATCTTAATAGATATGAGACTAATTGTTTGCGTATTGAAAAAATTATTGATCTTGAAATCACGTTTATTCTGCAGGGTTTTCTGATTTTCGCTCTGCACTGCATGCGAAATACTCAGGTGAGAAAAACGTTAAACTGATTATTAACATCATATCATCATCTTTTAGAGTTTCGATAAATATCCGAGTGCTAAGAACCATATTTCGTGTTCCTCGTCTATCTGCACATCAGAGAAAAATTCAAAAGAAAGATGAATGTGGTTTTTCCATCTCCTATAAAGAACAACTCCACAAGGAAGAGCTCACAGGTCAATGCAAGCTAGGTTGGGGATGTATGGGCAGTTGAATTTCAGTCTTGCGTTGAATTTGAATCGAAATCGCACCTAACTTAAATAACTGGATCCAGCCAACCGGAAATTACTTAGTACAATTACTTAGTACAATTACTTAGTTAACAGCAATAAGTCGGTTACGATCGGTCTGGGTTACGATCTGCAGTTGAAAAGAAGTCTCTCTCTTCATTATTGTGTAAGCACTCAACTAGTTGTAATTGTAACCCTCCTTCTATTATAAGTTTATTTTTTAAGCAATCGTGTATTTGTAAGCAAGATAGTGTTCTTTCTGTCAGTTAAATTGTACTGGTAACAAAAAAATACTAATAGTAATAGCAGCTAAAGTGGACATTCAAAGTTGTTGCTTAATGAATATATAGATGAATACACAAATGGTTGAATAAATAAATAACTGATTTAAAAAGAATAGAAAAACTCTCATAATTAAATCGTTTTTTAATCAGTTACATTTGCCTTTCTTTTCCGCATCCGTAAGATAAGGAATACCATTTTGAATCGAAATACATCGAATAATTTGGAATTCAATAAGGACGACGCTGGCCGGAAATGGCATAATCCAAGAGATTATAATCTCATGCGCAGACTTCATTAAACAGCGATGAAAGAACTTTTGCACAGTGTAGACAATTTAAAGGGAAAAAGCTCAGCGATAAAAATGCGGAATATTTCCAAGGGCCTGGCTTTCAAATATTACTACAAAGGAGAGGCTAGCATTGAAGAGGAATTTCAACCAGCAAGAGACGGAGTTGATTATGTAGATGCGCTTAACTCGGTTTACAACAGGTTAGACTACGTCATACCTATTTAAAAATTAGCATGGATAAAGAAGCGTACGATTTAGGCGGAAGAAGTAATAAAAAAAGGAATATTCTTGAATGTACAAGTACATTTCTCTTTACACCGCCCAAATGCGATATGTCAAAACGTTTGAAGCTTCGATTGACTAACTTTATTGCAGCTAAGACTATTGGAATTTTCCAGAATAATATCGATTATTTTTGAGCTGCTTCTTTCTAAGATTGGAATGATAAAAAGTATTTTATTACCGTGAAGTTTTTCGATTATATTACGAAAAACAATGCTCCACATTTGTTGCGAGCTGCTCTTTGTCTATTGGTCCTTCTATGACGGGGAAAAAAAAAAGACAAACGCCATAAACAAGCTATCAGAGATCAAAATTTGCATTAAATTCTAACTCGTACCAAGGGTTTTATAGGGATGCCGTATATCCGCAACTCGCAAGCGGGGTGAATCAAATATTAGTGTAACGATACCTTTTAACAGCAACCTTTGCTTATCGTGGCCACGATGAAGTGGATGATGAATGGAAGTGAATCCGGCAAAGTGAGCAAAACGTTTTTTTTAAAAGTTGTGCACTAGGTAAGTACCACCTAATTATATCTTGACTTTCCTTTTCCGAAACATTTGTATCGAAACATTAGTCTTTCACTTGTGTCATGAAAAATTCTCTTGCTTCTTCAAAATAAAAATATTGTTCACAGAATATGCTCAGCTCATCTAACTTGTACGTGTAAGCGATAAATGAACTTTCAAGCGCGTATTAGTAGCTGAACATAATGCCCATGAAAATCTCCGGGAAACATGTTTCAACAAATAATTTGATCACTATAGAATTGCCCTTTTTTTGCATCGCCTGCAGCTGAAAAAAACAGCGATCGAAATTTTACATTTCTCAACTTTTGCCGAGCGTGCTGCGGTTGAAATAATCTAGCCAACGGAAGACGTGTTCACTGAGGTCAGTGAGTGTATGCATGTTGTTTAGAGCATATCACATGGAAGAGTTTCTTTTTTTGTTATTTTTTTGTGTGCGTGCGTGCGTCTCTGTGTAGGTGTGTGTTGTGTGTGTGCGGGGTGTGGTGGAGTGGGGGTTGTAAGGATATTACAGAGTCTTATAGGGGTGATTAGGTACAATTGATCATCAAAGAACCAAAATCCTCCAATCCCCACCCCCTCCTTCAGGTGATGAATAATGACCGGCCCCCATTTAATTATTGATTCATATATATTTTTTACTCTTTTATTTTATTTACTTATTTATTAATTTTTTTTTTTTCACCAGGGGAAAGTAACAGAAGGAATTATTTTACCTGACATATCTGGTGTCAGTTCCAATCAAACTTTGCCTTGTATTCATTTGGATGAGGTTCGGTATCCTGTTCTATCGTGAGGTGGAAAAGAAGTGGTTCCTATCTGATAGAAGGGTGAGTCACTTGTGAGGAACACGGCACACAGCAGTTTAACATCGGGCATGTGCGAGGTGATTAATTCTGGCTAGCCGTGCGCCAATGTCCGCCTTAAAGGATAACATAAAAAACCACCACTCTCTCGCAAAATAAGCGAAAGAAAATTGAAACGTTCCTAGAGATCTGCAAAAGGAAACAAGGTACGTAACGATAATGTATATCGCTGAGTTGAAACGATATATACCTTTCAGAGCCATATGAAAAGTTCAAGTAAAAAACTACCAAACATCCTGAAACGCGGGAAAACGTAAGTGGCCAAGTCATGATTGGTTTTAGTTTTGAATCTGATTGGTTGACAGATTGGTGCGAGATTTCTTAACCAATCATCGAGCGAATGAAAGCATAAACAAAGCGATAATGGTTACTTTCGACATATACAAGACATGTGTTCATACGGCACGATATTTCATCGTTAAGTCGCGATTTTCGTGATAATCATCTCATAGTTTTGTACGCTGGCTATGAAAAGCTGTCCAAGGATGGAGGTTGGGGAGGAGTTACTGTTTGCTCCTGCTCTGTACTTCATAAATTGTGTGGAACCATCCCCAGATAAGGGTAACTGTTGTTAAAGTTTGTGTGGAAGCTTTTACTGCTGACAAAATATCTTTAACTTTTCTTTTCCAGGGAGGCGACGGAATCCGGGGTACGCTTTTAGCCAGAGAAACGAAGATCGCTCACATGACGGAACTCCCGTATCCAAGATCAATTTCGTAAGTGGTTAAAATTGATAATCTAGCAGGGTTGGATACCAAACTCTGACAACATACTATATATAAATTTTATTTAGATAGATTAATGTTGTAAAATGGGTTTTTTCCATAGTTAAAGTATTCGCTTGACATCTCTATCGCCTGACAGCTTATGAGGGAAAAGCCTGCATCGAATATTAAGCACAGAATTCTCAGGAAAATAACAGTATTCTCTCAGTAGAAATCAGCCGGGCATTAAAAATTTAACTCAATTATTTTCGCGGCAAGTTGCTCTTCCACGTTTAGGTTATAACAACAATGCGATCACGTGGCGTCAACGAAGAAACGTTAGAACTTCAAGGTAAGTACTGTGAGTGTGAGAGGCCAATGATCTGGTTCGCAATGACCATGCGGATAACGAGTTTTCTTGAAATCAGTGGGAGGTTGTTCATCCGTTGTTACTGGAAAATACTGGTCAAATTTTCCACTTATTCCGACCCCCTTGAATGAGTACTTTTGCTTAAAGACAGAACTACAACGGAGTCTCTTAACCAGTTCCAAGCCGCGATAGATCACAAGATATGATTGGCCAATGTATCACATTACGTCAGAGGACATATCTGCAATGAAGGGGCATAGGCAGAGCGGTACAACTTGCCTCCTATTTTCAACCCGACCCAAACCTTCCTCTCGTTTTCTACCCGACGCAAATTTCGACGCGACCTAAACCTCACTCCTGTTTTCGACCTGACCCAAACCTCTTTTCTGTTTTCGACCCGAGTCAACCTCCTTCCCATTTTCTACCCGACCCAAACCTTGCTGAAACAGACCAACAGGAAAGGAAAACAAACCAGCAGACACACCAACCAAAAATGAAAATATACAATCCTAACTCAGGGCTTCAAACAACTGCTAATAAGACAGTTAAACAGGAAAAACTATTACGAACGACAGATGAGTAAATAGGCTTGGTTAGGTGGTAAATTTTATGGTAATTTTTTTTAAAATTTTCTTTGCAGGTGGGATAGAAGCAGTACTTGTCTTGTCTGCTTTCATTTCTCTTTTGATGTTGGTCCACTTCATGAAATGCCATCAGTGAGTTTTCATCTAAATTTAACCTTAACCGAAGCACTTATCAGCCATTTACAAAGCCGAATACTTCTCTGCAATACTGCGAGGGCAACCACCCGCCAATCACCATAAAGAACATTCCCGCCGACATCAACAAACAACTGTCGTCCCTATCATCTGACAAAGCATCCTTTGACCAAGCCGCCCCTCTATACTAGAAAGCACTCGACGAAAGTGGATACCACTACACACTACAGTACGAACCAGCCAAAACAAGCAAACGGAAAACCGAAAACGCAATAACATCCTCTGGTACAACCCTCCTTTTAGCAAGAACACCAGCACCAACATCGGACACAAATTCCTCGCCTAGTAGACAAGCACTTTCCCAAAGATCACAAGGTCAAAAAAATCTTCAACCGAAACACCATCAAGATCAGTTACAACTGCATGAACAACACGAAACAAATAATCGACAATCATGACAAACGCATCCTAACCGCATCTATACAGGCTGATGACGCCGCCGCCGCCGCTACCATTAATAACAAGACATACAACTGCCGACAAAAGAACGCATGCTTGCCCGACGGGAACTGCCTGCAACCATCAATAATTTACCAAGCCACCGTCACACGCAAAGACAACAGCACGACAGAAACTTACATCGGAATCACAGAAAACGACTTCAAAACAAGATAAAGAAACCACACCGCATCATTCCATCACGCCAAACACAGAAACTCCACCGAACTCAGCAAGCACATCTGGACCCTCAAAGACAACAACATCGAGCACTTTATTTCCTGGCGCATTCTCTCATCACGCTCGCCGTACAACAACTCAAGTAAAAGATGAAATCCCTGCCTTAACGAAAAATTCCTAATCATCTGCCGACCCAAACTATCCACACTAAACAAATGTAATGAACGCGTGTCTTCCAGCCGCCACAGAAACAAAAAAGCCCTCCTACGCAACAACTAAACTGTTAAATTTCGCGCTGCATGAATTAGATTATATTGTATATAAGCGATGGTAAAGATTATTCTCATTAAATCTCCTGATGAGTGGGCAACCACGAAACAGGTCTGTAGGGATGAACTGGTAGTTTATTTGTCTTTTTCCTCCCACAATATATATATATATACTTTTTTTTTCAATTTATATCCTTGCACGCACTTCTGCTTGAGGGTCCTTTTCATTTTTTCTTCGTTATTATTGTTGTTATTTATTATTTTTGACTCTATTTTATACTGGTTATTAAATTAAAGTATTCCGTGGCAATTATGCACCCTTGCAAAATGGAGTTGTTGTTGTAAACGATTTCTGAACCAACACGTTCACGACCAATGTTTTAAAATTTATTTCAGAGAACACGTGCCTCAGTTGTATCAAGGGCAAGCAACATTTTCAAAGGACCTGCTCTTGACACCTGCAGCTTCAGTGGTAAGTACTGTGGTTAACTGACAGATAATAGGAAGTTTAAGAAACGACGACAGCGCTTGGTTAATTAACTTCTGCTATCAATTAATCTTAAGTAACCTATACCTGTGAGGAAAAGTGACTTTGACCTCAAGTTTTACACTATGTCTTACTTATTTTGTGTTTTAAATTTTACTTTTTAGGAAAGTCCAGGGTTTCAATGATGAATTCTTTTTTTTCCTGAGAAGCCCATTCTATACACTTTAAAATGACATATTGTAGGTGTTATTCCTGTAAATGTTTGTTGAGATATGAATTAAAACTGAATGTGGACAAATTTTTGCTAATTTTTTTGGAATGACATGGGTGCACATAAAAATTCATAAAAAATTCATTATTTATTCTTTTTCTTTCAGATTTTCAGGAAATGTTGCTGAGATATTAATAATTAACTTCTGCTATCAATTAATCTTAAGTAACCTATACCTATGAGGAAAAGTGACTTTGACCTCAAGTTTTACACTATGTCTTACTTATTTTGTGTTTTAAATTTTACTTTTTAGGAAAGTCCAGGGTTTCAATGATAAATTTTTTTCCCTGAGAAGCCCATTCTATACACTTTAAAATGACATATTGTAGGTGTTATTCCTGTAAATATTTGTTGAGATATGAATTAAAAACTTAATGTGGACAAATTTGTGCGTTTTTTAACCAGCAGAAAATGAACTTGTATTTTACCTACGAATCTCGCGATACTCTTAGTATAAGTCATGTACTTTCTTTCTCGCTGTCAAAATATGTCGAAACTGAATATGGAACACTGCGTTAAATTAGAAATGGAAGTTTAAAAAAAAATAGACGTCGCCGTTCACGTTCTCCAGAGAACGCAAATTTGGGTCATTTCACGTTGTTGTTCTGTAGATTTGCGCAAAGAAATTTACAAAGATTTTTTACCCACGTTCACAGCCGTTGTTCAGTTTATTAAACGTTTTGTGTCGTTCCCGTCGCCGTCGCTTTCGCTGCCGTGGTTTTCTTAAACTCCCTGTTCAAAAGTGCGCGCTATGTTTTTTGATACCGGTCGTTTCCAGGACCATTCTTACCCAGTCGGTTGAGTTGTTTCGCACCCTTACTAAGAAAGTATGTTTTCCATGTTAAGTATGTTAAACGTAAGGTCGGTTTGTTACGTTACATAGGAATAGCTAGGTAACTTTATTTGTACTGAAAACTAGTTCAGATCTTTAGGTCGAGAAGGCGACTTTTCGTTTCCAGACAAGTCCTTATATTTCGCCCACTGCACAAAGTAAATATGTTTGCATATTAACGGTGACTGTATGTAAACTTGAGCTGCCTTTGCCCAAACTGGGTAAGAACTGTCCGAATTTCGCTACAAAGCGACGGTTGTCGACTAGATACCATATTTTGAATGAAATTGCGATCATGGTAAAAAAAAAATAATAACGATGATGATAATGATAATTATAATTAACCGTTATCATAATTCTAATGATATAAAGGATGATGAAGATACAGATAACCGTTATGATTCGATTTAGCGCCCTCGTTTCATTAAGCGTCCCGTCCGGCTTGTGAGCGCCCCCTCGATTCTGTTTTTTTACTAATCACCAGCACCCCCTACTGAATAAGCACCCTCATTACAACAAGCGCCCCTATATCGAATACAGACACTGTTAGAATGTGCGAACATTGAGATCAACCTTAGTTCATCTTTCTTCAATTGTTCACTTAACCCTTTAACCCCTGAGAGTGACTAACATCTAATTTCTTCTCAGAATATCCCCCTGAATCAAACATTAAGGTCATGAGAACAAAGGAAATGATCACCAGTTAAAGAAACTCTTGGTTTTTACATGATTTTTCCCTGTCGGCATCTTAGGAAATGTATAGAGAACAGTATGGCTAATATGCATTGTCATGTTAGGATGTAAGGGGTTAAAGCCTCTATAAAAAAAACGGTGGTCTTCTTCTCAGTCTCAACAATTATGTTCACGTGAGTTCATAGTTCTTTCAAACAAATGATTTTGTCAGCAAATTTTGCAATGATGGCTTGGCTAGTCGTTGTAGTCAGGATGGATCCTGGAACAACAAATCCATTTCCCAGTCTACTTGATGCTTTTCAAATGAACATCAAAGCCCTGTTCCTTACATTTTGCTGTTTCTCAAAAGCAAAAACCCAAAAAATGATCCCTGTCCCTAACAAGCGCCCTGTTTCGAACAAGCGCCCTGTTTCGAACAAGCGCCCTTTCTTGAAGTACCAAAAGTAAGTAAGCGCTTCGGTCCTGAATCGAATCATTGCGGCATGACGATGATGACAATGATAGCACTAGTATTTAAGATACTACTACAAATGATAACACAAGAAAACGACAGAAATAAAATGACGATGATAGAAAACGGAAGATTTTCAAGAACTCTAGACCCGATTAAATTGTGTGAGTCCTTGGTTGGACCTTAAGACTTCTGAATCAAGCCATCTACACAGCTTGTCATGTGACAAGCGCACTGTATGTGGCTAGAATAATTATCTCCAATGTCTTGTGCATTAGAGTGTCATTAAGATTTTATTGTTACCTTTTTTTCTTTGCTAGTGGAAGAGTCTCCGATTTTCTGGATATCAGATAGCGTACACATTGATTGGTATAAAAAATGAATTTGATGTCATACAGTATCTTAAATGCAAATCTTCTGTTTGTTCATTTGTTCGTTTGAATGATCGACATCAGTGTCAAAGCAATTGCCACCTACCCCTCCCCTAACCCAACAACAGTCAACTGATAACAAGTTAGGGTTAATGTTGGGTTAGGGGAGGGGTGGGGGCGCAATTTCTTAGATACTGACATTGACCCTGTTTGAACATGATACAGATTTACTAAGGAAGTACGCAATAGTAGGTGTCAGAAATTCTGAGAATAAAGTTTGCGTGGTCCTTTAAGAGGGCTATTCAACGTTTTTTTTCCGCAGTGACTTTTATTCTCCTACAGAGTTGTCGCGTTTGAGTGAATTTTTGCCGTAGATTCATGAAACGACTCCTTTATGTTGTTGCCAAAACTTGAATTTAAAGAGATTCAGATTGTTTATGATTTCTCCATAGCTGAGAAGCAACGCGGTCGTTAAAGGGAAGTAATAGTATTTCATGAACCTTTAAATTTTAAGTCATTGTTAATACTATAAGATGGGCTCGTAATTTCGCAGTGCTCTTGGTACTAATGTGATCTCACCATGCAGCTCTTTGATGTTTTATCTTGGTTTCTTTTCTAGGTTTTGGCGCCTTGACAATTTTTCTGTAAACTGCGGCTGTTGCTCCGGCAATCGTTTTCAAATCGAAAGAATTGTTCATCCCAGGATTATGGAAACATTCGAAAAAAACCGGAATTGCTTTGTTGTAAGTATTACCGATGTATATGTTGTATCGATTTGAATCTTAAGAATGAGAGTCATATGACTGCATCAGATTGTTGTCGTATGGTTATTATGATCTTTGATCGTTGTGGGCGAACTGCGTAAAAGGCGGGAAAACACGAGTGACCAAATCACGATTCGTTCAAGTTTTGAATCTGATTGGTTGAGAAGATGGCGCGAGCTTTCTGGACCAATCACACGGCGAAGTTAAGCAAAATCACAACAATCATCGATTACTTTCGACACTCGATTGAAAAATATTCTATTACATGAAGAATGCAACTCTAAAGATTGTTTAAGCATCAAAACAAGATACAACAACATATTTGCAGGATCAGGATTTCGTGGCTAAGCTGGATTTTTAATTATAATCATAATTTCATAATTATTGTGAGACTTAAGGGCTTTTCGAAAGACGCAATCTAGTACTCATGGAATGTTTTTTTTACAGACCCACTTTAGCCTCGGCTATTTTTTTTGATGTTGTTCCAGTTGTTTCTAACACATTTCGTCTTCCGTGACTCGACTTATCCAAAAATCCTCGTCACAATTGATAACAGGTATTGTTGTATATCAGTCTGAGCTGAATCTCTTGTTGTGTGATACGTACGCCTTGAACAACTGATCTACTCATGAAAAACACGTGCAGGCATTTATGACTAGTACTAGGCTTGACAGAGTGCACTCCAATTCGGTCTGTAATTCATCAAGTGATTGAAAAAATTATAACAGCACGCATATAACGCGTATAGTCACACAAGCATGCTGCGTCAAATGGCTACTTACAAGCATAACGTGAACCGTACACTGTCCCATTAGTGCACTAATCAAACCTATAGCGAAATTCTCGAACGTAATTGGTTGTCACCAGCCCGATTTGAGCACTAATAGGACAGTGTCATGTTTCTAATTGGACAGTGTAATAGGACAGTTAAAGGGACAGTTAACACCTCATGCCTGTGTAAGTCAATAGAATACGTCATGGACTGTTGTCTCGCATTTCGCCGAGTTAACTGTTGCTTGCAACCTCAACCGATGTCTAGTTTCTTTCTTAAATTTTGTTACGACTAGACCGAATTGGACTCCGCTCGGTCCTATTTGGCTGCTGATGACCAATGGCGTAGCAAATTTTATTATTGTGTTAATTGTATGTCATATACTGTTGTATGTTTAGTGGTCAACTCACGCCTCGCCGAGAGAACATTCAATACAAAGCTGCAGTAAATTAATTGAACGTCGACGCAAAAACTCGCCGACAGAGACGTCTCTGATAAGAAGATTTTTAGCATATATCTACATTGTTATCGTTGTTTGGGTGTTTATTGTTGTTATTCATTTTGTTGTGGTGGTAATGGGTGTTGTTGTTTTCGCTGCTGTGATGGTTGTTGTTGTTGCTGTAGTTGTGGTTGTTGGTTTGATGTGTGTTGTACTGGTTACATCCAGGTTAATTAGTAATTCTCCTAGATTCACATCTTGCTTATGGGTCACTTAGCTTAAAATACTTAGCCTGTATCGTGCCCACTTTATATTTGGTCTCTTTCTCTCTCTTTCAGACGGCTTTTCTCCGTCATGTCGTACTTTTTCTTCTTCTACAACATAATTCTTGGAATTTTCTCTGCATTTATGCGAATTCTAAAGGGCATGCTTTAAGGAGTGATTTTCATCTCTCGTATCGATCGAACATCACTGATGCAGGGTTTTCAGACTTAGGACAAAGGTACGTAGCACGCGCCCAGTACAGGCAATTTATAAGTGGCAGAGGCTATGTGAAGGGAGATACAGCATACAGACCTATTCTGCTGCCGTGTTGTTCACTGTTTCCTAAAACAGCTTTTAACCAATGAATTAATGTTCATAAGATTTCAGCGACGAAAGGAAGAGGAAAGCAGAAATTCCTCAGTGACAAGATCCAACAAATTGCTTAGAACGCAGCAAACGGTAGTGGCTTAGTAGCGATTCGTAATAGCTTCACGTCTGATTGTTCGAGAGGGTTGCACGAGATTTATAGAGTTGTCATTGTGCTAACTAAAGCATAACCTATGGGATCCTGGACAACCTTCGACTCTCACTTCAAAATTTCTTAATTTTATTTCTAGCTTTTGTCGCATACCTTGGTTTTCTAACTGTGCTGGTTTCCCACAGACATCCCTTGATGCTGGTGTTCTGTCAGTTGCTTATTGACAGACAAAAAGATTACCAGCTACTGGAAGAGCGTAAGTAAACTGACTCCAGAATCACAACTCGGATGAGATGATGCATTCCTAGGATGGCAACCGGCACTCAGCAACCAATGAGAACACTAGAAATGATCTTTCCACGGAGGGCAAGAAATACATAATTTTCTTTTGTTAAGCGTCGTTATTAGTGTGAAATCGTGGAAAATTTGGCAGAAAACGTACCCCATTCCTTAAGTCAGATTTGGTAAAAAATGGGTAATATTGAGAAGAAACTTACCATGTTCTGTTGGTTACTATTCATTTCATATCCATTCTGTGGTCGCGCGAGAATATTGAAAGTTAGGCTTTCTTCTTTGCCACTTTGCACAGCTTTTTGAGGAACTAAAACGTATCTCACTGACTGTTACTTTTAAAGCCGACCTTAAAAAAAATTATTGTATTCTGGGTGATATGAAACAGTTTTAAGGCTTTTCATGAGGAGAAAAAGAAACATCCCTGCTGTGTAACCTTTTGGCCTATTTTTCTCTATTGCTATGATTCCTTTGTTGCCATGAACTAATTTTTTGAAGAGTAATTAATTTGAAATACTCGACGAGGTCCCTCCAGATCTCGTCCAAACCTCTCAAACGCAGCTTATATTGCCGTTCCTCTCTCTTTGTCTTTCAGGCCCTAGTCGGGAGCCCCGTCAGCCGCGCATGTCTCAAAAGGCTGTCAACCGCTGGTTCCTGGCCGTGACTCTTCTACGCAACCCATCTTTTATCAAGTACCGCCGCCAAGGCCAACATTTCACGGCATCTGTTGTAACTCTTGGAAGCGTCAACTTTAACATTCCAGTAAAAAACTTTGAAATTAACTCAGAAGGAAGAACACTGTTCTTTCCTTATGGTTCACTTTTCCGGAGATCTGCTATAGCTTGGGATAAAGGTCTCCTTCGTTTGTTTCCACAGTATAATATAGTCTGTATCTGGGTGTCGTTGTTGTCGTTGTTGTTGTTTTTTTTTTTTGGTTTTTTGCATTTTAAATTTTTGGAGTCAAAATGTTACTCCCTTAATGGAAACTACCCTAAATTCTGGGCTAAACTTTATTAAACACGTAGATTGTGGTAGAGAAGTGAGCAAGGAAGCACACAAGGTACTTATTGAAAAACAATTTAAAATTGTGGGTTTTCATTGCTGGCTTCGGAAATGGGAATTATATTGTCTGGCAAACATGGAGAGGCAAATGGTAAAATTTGAAATTGAAAATAAGTTTTAGGAAATCTATTTCTCTGTAAACGATAACGGTTCTAAATATTGATTAATTTTCTTGGGTACATTTAAATTTGATGGTTTTTTTCTAAAGGTAATATATCAGGTAATGGAAAGTAATATATACAAAAAGAGCAAGCAGTTTACTTTAGTCTAAAAGCCAAGTATATAAGAAAGAAAAAAAAGCGAAAAATAATAAATAATTATTGCGGTTTGCTTAAGCGTTTTAAGCGGAAGTTTTTTGTTTTTTATTTGTGTTTGTTTTTTATTTTTTATTTTTGGTTTTTTGTTGTTCTCCTTTAACTATTACGAAAGTAAGAAAAGTAAAAATTGGTGCACGATACCAATTAGGGGAAAGACTTGGGAAGGAAGGTGAGGGTTTGAAGAGGAGCAAAGACTCAGCGGCAAGAAAGAATACGTAGTTAACAGACATCTGTGAGCATTAACCACACGAGTGTTTTGGCGAAGGCCGATTTCTTTCACAGGTGCGAATATATTTATATACAACTAACGAACTCTAACATCGTGAAGACTTCTGATCTTTCTCGGAAAAAAAAAAAATTAGCGGAAGTGGAAAGTGAGGTATGAGTGAAACATTGAATTCGTGGAACTACCGGCAAAACCGGATTTCATTCAATTTTGCTTGCCCGTTTTTATCCGCGCGGGGATCCTGGTCGAATTCCCGCTGGCTCCCTGGTACAAATCTCCTCACCGGCATCACGAGAGAGAAAGTGACAGTGCATAAGAGGAAAAAAATTGGGACTTTTACAACCGACCGGTTAATACAGGTTCGACTATTAATTCCGAATTAGCCAATCAGCTCACGCGAAGAGCTCTATTCACCTGTGTGGCATATACTAAAAAACTGTTATAAGGTGGGTAGATGGAGTAGAGTTATGAAGCACGAAGAGAAAATCTAAGAAGACGAAAGAAGCCGAAGTCCAGTAATTTCTCAGGGAAATTCTCATCTTTACCTTCTGATATCGTAGCTCTAAGATTCTTGAGATTCCGTCCTGTGATGCTACCTATGAAACAACGTAGCTGTTTGCACTCCCAACCCGGGGGGATAAACGGAACCTCGACCCACCCTTCCCCCCTTTCCATGGCTCTTTTTCGAAAATGATTAAAATATATACCATCGTCAGTAGAGATTTTCTGCTGAAACATTTACGTTGTCGCAGTTTTTTAGATCTGGTGTGAAGTCTAAATATCAGGGCTTACTGACTTTTCAGATCCGGTACAAGGTACTAAAGAGGGAAAGAAATTTATCCCTGCTCGCCTTGACGCCGGTGAATATCTCGCAAGATATATTTTATTTTTTGCGTGGGCTTCATTAAGTATCTCAGATTGAACATAAAAGGAATGCGTACCCACGCCCGTCTCTCCCAGGTTAATCCACGCCTCCAGGATTTTTCACGGCTTGTTTTTCCCTAAAAGGTCTGATTCCAAATTCGAGTTGAAAATGCCACCCTCTTAAACCGTTTTCATTTCACATCTCGCATGTCACCCAATCGAGGGTCCCCGTAGGGTTAAAAGGGTTCATAATAGGGTTCATAAATCGGTCAAAAAAACTAGCTGTTAGGCGTAAAAATTGACAAAATTTTAACCCTTAGTTATAGCAAAAATCAACCTTAGAAATCCTTCCTTCCTAGAAAGTGTTAGTTTGTGTTATTCTGAGTTAACCGCAGCAGAAAAATGGCCATAATTTTAACCGTTAGCCGTAAAGAGTTCTCCTCTGTCGGCCCTCCTCAGTTTTAAGTAAGTTACGCTGTTTTAGTTAAGTTTGCAATCGTGGAAAAAAAATTTATCAATATTTTCTACACTCGAGGAACCACACCGACCTAGGGCACCTCCCACAATGAGGACTCTTTCTATAAAGGGAATGAAGCACCATCTCCCAAAGTGAAAGGTAATTTATTTTTCCTTGTCTCTTTAAAGATATATGACAAAACATCATGTCGCTTTACACGCTATAGAAGCGCGTCGCGTGACATTCTAAGGAACGGCTGCCAATGAAACTAACAGATATAAAATCTGAAAAAATCGAGGTTTATATCTCATTTAATAACTCTATCCGTGGAAATCGGCAAAAGTTGAGCGAATTAGACATAGGTGCGCTCACTACTTCAAACGGTAAGATGTGACAAAACATCATATCTGTCGCATAACGCGCTAAAGAAGTGCGTCGCGTGACATCCTAGGAAACGGCTGCCACTGATCAGTACTAGCAGTTATAGAGTCAGAAAATATGGAAGTTCACCTCTCATTCAATAAAATTATTGAAAGAAATGGCTGAAAGCTATTGAGCGAATAAGACACAGGCGCGCTCAGTACTTTAAACAACAAGTTATGCAGGTTGATGCAGAAATTTTTTCCCTTTGTTATTAACTCTTCCATTCTAACAAAATGCCAAGCGACTTGTTTTATCGTTTCACATTTAAATGTTATTTTATTGTACTTAGATAATAAGTAAACAATCTAATCGGAGAAACTTAATAAAATCATTTGGCTCCAACTTTCTAGCTCGTTCTGAGCTTCCTTCAATGCTTTGTAGGCAGTAACTTAAATTATAAAATAAAACTTGTCGTTTTGCCTTGGACGATAAGATTAAACAATATTCTTAAAATGCATTGTGTAAAAAATTACAATTTATCGCATTCAAAATTAAAGGAGAAATCTCAGAAAATTAACCAATACCAAGACTAAACCCTGGCCATTACGGCCAAAATCTGTCATTTTAAGGCCAGATAAACCAAATTCTGATCGGCAGAAACTAACTTTAAGTACCAATGACTGACTACAAATCCTCGAAAAGTCAATCAAAATTTCTATCTGACATAAAATAAGATAATGGAGCAATCCTACAACTAATTATTTTCCAACTTCCATGGAAATTCTCTGCGCACGCACTTGGCTGTAACAGCTTTACATCACTTGTGAGACAAAAACCGATTGAGAAAAATCTGTAAAAAAAACTGTGGAAACGTTTTCAAGACGTTTCAACTTCGACGTAGACGTAACGCCTTAGTCCTCTTAGTAAGTAATACTTAGATTGAAAATAACTTTTTACATAGCGAGCTATTTAGTCATGAGAATTTGAAGACATCATATAAAAAAGAAAGAAAGAAAGAAAACAGAAGTCTCAACAGGATATCAAAGATCAAGCTCTTAAGAGCAGTTCAGACAAGCAAAAAGTCAACTTTTGAATCAAAGGAAATCGGTTCTCTTGTTAAACTTGACTTTGGCCGTCTTTTGGTTCTTCCTGCTTTGGAAAGAAGACTCTTGAGCAAGATTTCATAAGTAGCTTACTGGTTTCTGGTCCAAATATCAGCGTTTGCAGGTATCCGAAACCACCCTGGGACTCCAGTGCTCACTGCCTTAACTGAAGAATAAAAAAAAACCAAGTTTAGGGAGGATGGTTAAGTTTCCATGAAATATTTCCTAGCACATGAAACGATACGTTGCACAACAGGATTTTTTTAAAAGAAATTTTCTTTTTTACTCCTATCATGTTTACAAACAAGAATGGCATCACCGTAAAGGTGTTTACTTGATTTTCCCGCATCTCAATTTGCCGGAGCAAAAACTAAATTCGTAACCCAACTGAAAGGAAAATAACACGCTTGTATTACTGCTCATACATAGGCTATAATTATGATTTAAGGTAACTTTGTATCGAATAGAATGTATAAACAGAATATTTACTTGTTTCGGTTTCTAATATCCTTGAAATCCAAGCTGACGTCGTCGCCAAGGAGTACAAATGGTGCCCAGTAAAACACCTCCTTGAACTTTTCAATTTCTCTCATACACTTCATGGCCTGATGGAGAGCTTCACTTGCTTTCTTGCCTTTGGAAAGTGCATCGTAGAAGAAACTCATGAACTCCAGGGTTCCCTCGTCGCCAATCGCCCACAAGGTTGCCACAACAGATCTAGCACCGGCACCCAAAAGTGCACGCGCCATGCCGACCACACCCTCGGCCATGACCTCCCCACGAGCAGTGTGACAGCAGCTAAGTACAACCAGACGAGCTCGCAACCCAGTTTCTATCACATCTTTTATCGTCAGTAGATAGTCTTTCTCTTGCGGCTGAGGGTTTTCTCTTGTGGTGTTTGGCGCTAGGATAACTTCTCCAGTTTCCATTTTACCATGTGCTGCTATGTGAACTAAGGCCACTGATGATATTCGTTTTAACACTTCATCTTTTGTTGCCATTTCTCCAGTGAGAGGGGAGACATTGAGGATACGTCCGATTGTCTCCACTTCTTTCCTTGCTCCTGGAAGTTGCACCAAAAGTCCTCCCTGATAGATGATGTGTTTGAAACATGGCTCGCCGACAAGTAATGCACCAGTCTTCATGTGAAAGTCAGCTGGGCAATCATGAATTAGTTGCAACGTCGTCAGAGAGGGAAGCACACGAATTCTGAAAGAATCACTTAGATATGATGAGTTGGAGTCCTGCAACGCTGCAAAAGGCACAAGGCAAAATTGCCCCTCTGGAACGAATGTTATCTCGTTGCCTTCGATCAGGTCAGCAATAGGAGCGACGATGATGTCATGCAGCTTCTTTAAAGCACTTGATTGGGAGTGCCTCACATCAACTCGGATCACATCATCGGCCATTTTCTTTACTGTCGGCGAATCAGGAGGAAGACTTTCGATTTTAACAGTATTTTCATGGATCTCCTTCAGAACAGTTTTGTTCAGCTGCTGGATGAGACATGCCAATTCATTCTCAAACTTATAATCATTGACGTGTACCTGTCTCATCTGGATGTTAGCTTCACTAAGGCGAACCCAGAAGTAAATGCAAGGTCCATTAATAGCTATGAAAACTGTGTTCAATGGTGCGCTGTGCGTTGAAGAATCTTTAGGCTGATATCTTGTGTCCATCAGATCTCTCAGAGCTTGAGCACGTCCTTTCTCTGCGGCAAGAAGAGCCTTTACAACTTGACCTTGTTTGAGATTTATACGCCACAAACCTTTGTATGCACTTTGGTGCTGATTACGATAAGAAATCTTCCACCGATCGTTGAGTTGAAGACTTGCCCTGATATCATCATACAACTCTACACTCAGGTGATAATAGTTAAAGGCCATCACAAGATCTCCTAGGCACTCAAAACTTCTTCCAAGAGAACGGAGTGAGCACGCCTCTCCAGTCTTGTCTCCCAGTTCTTTGGATATTTCGAGGCGACGTTCAAAACACTCGATTGCCGTTTCCAACTCTCTTTGAAAAAGATGATTCTCGCCGAGATGGCAATAACTGGTTCTCTCTCCGGCCTTGTCTCCCACTTCTTTAGCAATTTCTAGATGACGTTGACAGTACTCCACTGCTGTTTTGAACTGTCCTAGTCTGACATAAGCGTTGCCGAGACCGCCATAACAATTTCCCTCTCCGGCCTTGTCTCCCACTTCTTTAGCAATTTCTAGACCACGTTGATGGTACTCGATTGCTGTTTTGAACTTTCGAAGACTCTTGTAAGCAACGCCAAGATTGTGATAACTGATTCCCTCTCCGGCCTTGTCTCCCACTTCTTTAGCAATTTCTAGACAACGTTGATGGTAGGTGATGGCTGTTTTAAACTCCCCAAGCCCTTGATAAGCGTTGCCGAGACCGCCATAACTTTTTCCCTCTCCGTCCTTGTCTCCCACGTCTTTAGCAATTTCTAGATGACGTTGGTGGTACTCGATGGCTGTTTTGAACTCTCCTAGACTGTGATAAGCGTTGCCGAGACCGCCATAACTTTTTCCCTCTACAGCCTTGTTTCCCACTTCTTTAGCAATTTCTAGACCACGTTGATGGTAGTTGATGGCTGTTTTGAACTCTCCTAGACCTCGATAAACGTTGCCTAGATTGCAATAATTTATTCCCTCTCCGTCCTTGTCTCCCACTTCTTTAACGATTTCTAGATGACGTCGGTGGTAGGTGATGGCTGTTTTGAACTCTCCTAGACTGTCATAAGCATTGCCGAGATTGCAATAACTTCTTCCCTCTCCGGCCTTGTCTCCCACTTCTTTTGCAATTTTTAGATCAAGTTGATGGTAGCTGATGGCTGTTTTGAACTCTCCTAGACTGTCATAAGCGTTGCCTAGACGGCAATAACTGATTCCCTCACAGACCTTGTCTCCTACTTCTTTGGCAATTTCTAGATGACGTTGGTGGTACTTGATGGCTGTTTTGAACTCTCCTAGACCATGATAAACGCTGCCGAGATTGCAATAACTTCTTCGCTCTCCGGTCTTGTCTCCCACCTCTTTAGCAATTTCTAGATGACGTTGATGGTACTTGATGGCTGTTTTGAACTCTCCTAGACCATCATAAGCGTTGCCGAGACGGCAATAACTGATTCCCTCACCGGCCTTGTCTCCCACTTCTTTAGAAATTTTTAGATGACGTTGGTGGTACTTGATGGCTGTTTTGAACTCTCCTAGACCTTGATAATCGATGCCGAGATTGCAATAACTACTTCCCTCTCCGGCCTTGTCTCCCACTTGTTTAGCAATTTCCAGATGACGTTGATGGTACTTGATGGCTGTTTTGAACTCTTCTAGACTGCCGTAAGCGTTGCCGAGACGGCAATAACTGATTCCCTCACAGGCCTTGTCTCCCACTTCTTTGGCAATTTCTAGATGACGTTGGTGGTACTTGATGGCTGTTTTAAACTCTCCTAGACCATGATAAACGCTGCCGAGATTGCAATAACTACTTCGCTCTCCGGTCTTGTCTCCCACCTCTTTAGCAATTTCTAGATGACGTTGATGGTACTTGATGGCTGTTTTGAAGTCTTTTAGACCTAGATAAGCGCTGCCGAGATTCCAATAACTTCTTCCCTCTCCGGTCTGGTCTCCCACTTCTTTAGCAATTTGTAGATCACGTTGATGGTAGGTGATGGCTGTTTTGAACTGTCCTTGGTCTTCATAAGCGATACCGAGATTGCAATAACTCTTGGCTATGCCTTTTAGCTCAGCATTAGTTTTCCTCATTAATTGAAGCAGATGTTCGTTGCTGTTTTCAATCTTAAAAGGTGTCAAGGGTAGATAAATCACGGGCGGATTTTCTTAAATGCAGTGAAAATGTGTATTTTTTAAAGTAATGAGAGTATTGGATAGAACTTTAATAATGGAATGATAATTCGTATGTGGGTTTCTTGAAGATATTTGGTTTCAAGTTATTCGAGAATGTTATCTAGCTCTGAAGTGCATTTATTAGTTTAGGTTCGGTCGTCATGGTGATGCTCAGAAAAATGAGGGGCATTTAGCATAAACTCTTGGAACTAGTTAAAATGGCCTTTTCTTTCAAGTTGAGTTTCGTGGAATAATCGAAAGAATTCTTTAAGAATAATTTACCTTTTTAAACTGCTCAGTGCAGTATAAGAGAATATCGCTAACATTATGTGTAAAAGAATCTGTCTGGAACGTATTGATTTTCCTTGAAATATTACGCGTATTGCATCTCGTATCACGTTTGAAACGTTCATTAAAGGATACGGCCAATCCCATATGCAACCAGCTCCTCGCTTCTTTATACAAACAAAGTTCGACACAAGCTCTGGCTCCTGAAAAGGAGAGAACGATTGGTGGTGCGAGGTAATTAATCATTGTTAAGGTATAAAAGTATTGATAAAATGGACTTAATTTGTCATTTAGCTGGGAACAAAAATATAGTAAAGAAATTTGAACTCGTGGAAAACCTGAAAAGGAACAATAAGGAGCTAGTGGAAAGTGGCTACCAATTAAGCTTCAATTGATGATGATAACGATGAATCTACATAACGCATTCTTAATTTTAATGTGCTCTTATGCGTTTTTCAGCACTTTTCGGGAAAGTTTTCCGGCAGACTGCATTGAGCAGTTTAAAACTTTTGAAAGACAATTTTTCAGGTGCCTCCTGGCCGGGTTTAGAACGTCCCCTGCTACGAGTTACCGAGAAGATGCAGGAAACGGAGCTTACGGTTTTTCGTCCATATCCAAGACAAGAATTCCAAACCATTTGCAGATGTCATAGCTTAGGCGGCAGCACATTCTCCTCAGATATTTTAAGACTCTGAATGTTTGTCCAGTCTAGGGCTTGAACCCTCGACCTCCGGCGCTCTGTAACGTGAACTAACCAGGCGGCGGTATTTGAGAGGTTATTAAAATTTAGTCATGCTTTTCATCACATAACAGACATTAACACACCAGATACAATTCACACTTAAAGTGCAGTTACGTGCCACAACCAAACACAAACCCCTTTTGACGAAATCAGAAAAAAAGAATGTTAAACGCTTATGATTGAAAACCCCACCTTTCTCAATAGCTTTGATTAAAGTGGGTTCCAATTGAACAGCAACTGTTGCATCATCAAGACATTCCCCGTAGTTTGCTGTGAAATTCAAGAAATAAGGTTTAAAAAAGTGGTCATCACATGCAATTGCAGCAAAGACGCCTAAAAAAATTGCAATTGCATAAATTGCAGTCCATTTACGAGGATCATTTCTTTGCTTAATTTTGATCTGCTAAATGGTGATATCTCTTTCTATGCTTCTTTTCTGCTGTGACTCTAATGTTTTCCTTTTCTTGACGCAGATGGTGTATTCCATTATCTTGTAACGCTGCATGAGAGATTTATATATTTAGAAATAAAATTGCTACCCAAACGGAAATGAGCTGCTGCCCTGTTGCTGTAAAGCTTGGCGTTCAGTAGTTTATCTTTGCAGTTCACTTGAATTCCTTCCGTGTAGGAGCGTATGGCGTTATTAGCTTCTCCTTGTCTGTATTCTTTGTTACCTTTCTCCAAACATACTTCCGCTATCCCTGAAAACACACCGTTTTAGCGTTAATGATATATTAATAAGTCACACGACCCTTGACGGGTGATTCCAACTTTATACTTCCAAACGAACTTTTATGTTAAGCTGTTAGGAGTCTGGGCTGTAGCTTGGCTATTACCAGCCGAGTTCAAGTTTCTCGGTTTACATTTAGGTCGAGAGGCTTTCCAAACCCCTTTTACACCTGGCTTACGTCTTCCAAAATATCACAAATTTCACTGGGAGATCCTATTTGAACTCAACTTTGTTTATATTCGCCCTTCAGGAGAGTTGGTCTGTGCATTTTGATTGTTTTAAAGTATACAAGCTTTTAGGAGTTTTAGCTGTAGCTTGACTCTAACCAGATAAAGTCTGTTCGGTTTACATTTTGGTCGAGAAACTCTCCAAAATCCTTTTATACCTTGGTTACGTTTTCCAAAAGATCAAGTCAGAACATAAAACCGCATGAGTTATTGAGAAAAAATGCGTAAAGCAAAGCAAAGCCAGGACCGAAAAAGATTAAAACTTGGGAATGTTCTGATAAAAAAAGACACGTCGGGCTGAGAGTGACAAAGGTTCGTACATGACAGGACGGAAAATGCGTGCACTGTAAGTATCTTCCGTTGTCCTATACAAAGCCTTAGAAAAGTTTTCTAAGGCTTTGTATGGGACAACGGGAGGTACTTACAGTGCACTCGTTTTCATTTCATTAAAAAAAATAATGATGTCTACGCTATCTGCTCGAGCGGATTGAGCAATAAGTTGTTTTTTCTTTCCTTTTTTTTTCCATTTTCTGGTAACAAAGTTTGAAAGTTGAGGAAACAATCTTCTTTTTAAAAAACATTCACAGAACATACGCAAATTTTGATGTATATGTGATAAAAACTTCACTGGGGCGTCTTTCAAAAAACCTTGTTTCACCTGGTGTTCTTACCTCCTAAAGGGGCATTGTGTACATCCAATTTAGCGTCACTTGACGTAACTTGACTTTCCTCTGTTGCTGAAATTTCCGAGAAGATATTTCAACTTTGTTAGTGATCACAACTATGTGTAATTACAATTGTGCACCAGAATTAAGATATACTTAATTAATAAACAGTACAAAATCACCATAACTAAGTCTTTCCCTGTTGCTTTTTCTCACCTGTGGCTGGAAACTCATTTTTCACTTCCACTTCTTCTTCCGTTGTTGGGAGGTTGCTTTCTGCCATAGCTAGAAATAAAATTGAATCGATTTTACTGCGCTACATGGTTAAGAATGAACAGAGGAGACTCAGGTAAAAGTAACCTAAAGAACACGTTGTATACTTTATCATACAAGAAGAATGAGAATCTCAAAGCTTCCTCCGTCACGCTATTGTGATTGTGTGACAGCTCCAGTCAAGCTCCTCGGGTTGTGTCATGTTTGTTTTTGATTTGTTTGTTTGATTGTTTGTTTTCGCAGTTTCATCTGATGAAACGTCGTTCTAGGCTGTCCCTTATCAAAATGCATGAGTTGCAATGCACAACCTAGTTGTATCCGGTAGGCATGGATAAGCATGGATCAAAAATTATGCAATAAAAGACTCTTTCTCTCATTCCTTCACCTTAACGCATGTGGGGCTGGGAGAATTCGCGAAACCTATTCAAATCAGCAGCTCCTTCGAGGGTTTGCGTAATCATCACAAATCAGTACCAACACCCGAGAGCGTATTGCGTAAAGAAACACGTTTATGGGCTCCTGAAAGCGAGTGTAAGTTCTGCTCTTCTTCAAAGCGCATGGAAAATTTCTCTCAAAGCTATCAAAAATTGCTGGACATAGTTTTTTTTTGAAAAAATTCCTAAGTTCTAGTAAAGAGAATATTACATTAATTTTTTTTTGGAAGGAGCCACGAAATTTTGAATAACTGGAAGTAGCAGGCCCTTTTCCAGATTATTTTTATCTTTTCGAGTTCGAAAAAGGCGCTGAATACGAGATTATTTTGAGGGACTGGAGGAGATGGCACTGGAAAGTGTCCTATTCATCAAAACTCTTGTTATCAAGAAACTTCATCTGCAACAAATTGAAAGCCAAGCGCAACACACAGACTCCTCCACAGCTTAATCTTGTAGGCCACCGAATTAATTCACTACTAGGCCATATGAACATTTGGGCGGAGGAAGTAGACTGGGAGCGAAATGAAAATGAGAAATAAAAAACAACAACATTTCGATATCGCAAAGCAAAGAGAACTTTAAAATTATTTGTGAACGAATTGCTGATCAAAAAAGAATCTATTTCAATATTACAGTGAATGGGAAATTTAGGAAATTTCCGGGAAGCTGCTGAGGTGGTCTTGCCCCACAGAACAGGATTCTGCTCCAATATCAGCGTTTACTGAGCCCACAGTTTTATCTTCCAGTGCACGATGTAGACACGCAAACATTGTGCTCATTTAGTCTGTCATCGTGCGGCGCGTGATGACGTGCGGCGCACGATGACAGACTAAATGATGACGGAAAAGGTACATCTAATAAAACCGAATGACAGATAACCAGTTGGAAATGATACTAGTAACCACCTTGTGGATACGTAGTTCGAACATTTGAAGACAGAAATTTATTCAGGCGGTGGTTGATGTCCCAAAGCGTTTAAAAAACCAGGATAATTAATCGTGTCGTTGACGAGGTTTAGTTTTCATACGTGATCAAGAAATCCTAGTCACCGTGGTTCTGGGGTTAAAATTTTTTCTTTTATTGACAGGTTTTCCTAATTTCTCTGCTATTTATACGTTAAGGTGAGATCCGTGAGCGAGCAGGAAACCTGTGCTCTGATCGGCCACCCAAGAGTGCAAAATATATTTCTTTCGATTCCAACCTTGATTCCTGACAGAAGGAAAAAAAAGAAATGCTTGTTGCCTGTTGAATACCTCGTATAATGTCGCAACTAAACAATATATTTTTTCCTATGAATAAAAGCTTTTCCTGCCTTTTTGGCTAAAACAGAGGTCACGGAGTCGTCCTAAATGAAAACAAAACAAAACAAAAATCACAACGAAACTCGCAGATTCATTTGGTAATTCCATGGTGCATGAATATATTTTGTAATCGTGTGATACATCCTTTGATCTATTGCTGACGAAGCATTCGTCTCGGTCCCGGCTTAGAATGTAGAGAGGGAAATTGGCCGATGTACAGCCTTCCTAAGCTCATGCTTGTTCAGTAATGCACACGCCTATATGAGGTATTAGGTAAGTTATATCACCTTTAGGAGTTTAAGGCTTAGGGAAATTGCATCGCGTGCAGACTATTAAACCACGAGTCAATCAAGAGAAACCATTGAAATATTTTCACATCTGATAACAATTAACCGGGAAAATTCAACTGAAATTAAATGTGATTGTTGTCAGCCGCAAGAAAAATAAGATGGCGATCTTTCATTAAAAATAACATAAGCTCTACAGCTCTAATCAGTTGCAGAATAAAATTGATTTGTACCCGTTAAACTGTTATCCTCTGAATCCCTCTATTCTCCAAACGATGTCATTTGTTAATTCCACATGCCTGAAAATATAAAGAATAATATTTTGCTTTACAGTAATTTCGATGAAAAAATGAAGGTAACATATTCACGCGTTTGAAAGATCTAACCTCCTCTAATGCCCAGTTTCATGATCAAAATTGCTGTTCTTCTTTAAGAAAGTTTTTGCGCCTGTTTTTTTGTTTGTTTGTCTTTTTCTTATTCTTTTTATGGTTATTACTTGTTTACATGTTTCTCCATGGCGATTAATTAATTCTGTGATTTAAATTTAGCGCGTTTTCTTTTAGTGCAAAACACTCGCAATCCGCAAAACCCCTTTTCTCCTCAGAGCAGGAAATGTTACAGTCTGCCATAACTGACCAGATAAGGATGAATTCACATCGTGAGTTATATTGTACCAATGCAATTTCTCTTCAAGTGATCAACTCAATATATCCCTCGTTCAATATGATACACATTTGTTTTGGTCATCTTCCCATTAGCGTTACAGTTCTCTCAAATTTTCATTTTCCGATTTCACCGTGACAACTTTATAAAGTTTCTAAAAATAATAACGGTAAGCTTTTTTCTTGTAAATAACTCCCGCCAATTCTGCACTTAATATTTTTGCAGTCAAAAGCGTAGGCGTCCAGTGAAATCACCAGAGGGAGATACAAAGCTAAAGAAATCACATCAATAAAATGTATTCTTTATATATACTTTTTTTCCAATTTTCATGTCTTTCGATTATAATATGCTAAATATTTCTTCATTATCTTTCCTCACCTGAAGGGTACTTGCAATAAAGTAACTCCAATAAAGTTATTTTTCTGGAAAAATACTTGACTTCTCGTTGTATCTAGAGAAAAGCATATTTAAATCGTTTCGCGTGCTATGAAGAATTAAAGCGAATACCATAAGTACTCTTCTTAAAGAAATATCCGAGGAAGATATTAAAAAATATTTTAAATCTATATACTCCACGCATCTTTGTGTACGGAAACCCTCAGTGTATCTTAAAGGAATTTTACGAATAAATTGTTACTGCACCAGTTTTCTTTAAGTTAGAAGAGAAATCTGAGGCCCTAGCTCTCTGTCTCTTTGAGCTCCAGAATTGTCTGCTGAGTTTGGATGCAGTAAGCGAGACCATAAACAAATGTATTATAGTTCATGCAGGCAAGTGACACATTTGATACTGGAATCAGAAATGCTGCAGCTTCATAGATCCCTCACGAGAAGATAAATAAGCTACCTCAAGGTCTGGTATGTTTATCTACATGTCAGCATTGATATCTAATCTGTCGTTTAACCTGATCTAGCGGGTAGGGTTTTTTTTTCCGGTCGCGATTAAAAATGACTTTTTCCTTTGTCACGAAAGAGCTTAAAATTTATTTCCCGTCATTATGCATTCGACATTGATGATCTTTGCAGTATGCAGGATGATCCTTTATGTATCCATGGTATGTCATGGCTCATTAACGAGAAATATTTAGCTATGTGGGTGAACTTCAGATCGCAAAATCCGATGGTCTAAGATTCGATCCTGCGTTCGTGACGAGTAAACAAGATCAATATTTCTTTCATTCTTTTGTCTCATATTTCGAATTATTTCTATTTGTATCTTTAGTCAATACCCGTTTATCTCATTCACTGCATTAGGTCGCTATTAACTTATTCTGTCCTCACCTTAACTCCTGTGAAAATGTGATTTGCTCCACAAGTGTGTAACAAAACGGTGCACTTGGTAACACCAGCGGTATTGAAGAAGCTGAATATGAGCTCACCGAACTCGAAACAGAAAATCGTGTATCATTGTTTATTTCGTGATCCATGATTCTATTTTGTAGCTATGCTGTTTCACTATTTATACGCCAAGTTTGAACAGGGCCTCATACTACATTTTTTAACTTTTCATTTCCATTAATCCGGAGTTCCTTTGTCTTTAAGTCCATATTAGAAACCATGAGCAAACTATCGTCTTTGCGTTTGCGCCGCGAATCGAAGCGAATCAAAGCGGAAAAAAAAAAACAAAACAAAAAAACTCGCTCTTGAACTTACAGTACGCACGTGGAACTCGGGTGAGTAAGAGATGTGGGTTATTCACTTATATAACCAAAACTAACGAGACCTCATGTGTTTCCTAGGTTTTTTTTTGCATCACAAAAGAAACACAAACCGAACGCATAGTGAAGGAAATTTCCTTAATGATAAGGGCGACTTGTCGGCTTAGAAGCTTCACAAGTTTTGTTGGAAAAGTTGACCAATAGAGCTGTAATTTACGTCACTAACTCAGTTGATAATAATAAATTAACTACAGAGGAAAGTCAGTTTAGTAAGACTGAAGAATGAATGAAGCATCTTTAATAATGTCAAAGTCATTCCAAATGTTACAGAAATTTGACAACCTGTCAGAAGGCCATCCATGGTTTTATTGCTCAGTGACTGAGAAATGTGTTCTTCCAAGGTCTTTTTGCTCCGTGTATCACTGGCATTCATTTCAGTGAAGGTAAAACCAAGCTCTTCACAAACAAGTGTTGCTGTTGTGGTTTTACCAACTCCTGGGGAACCGCACAGAAGAGCTGCCTTTAAGGACGACCCATCTTGGTCTTTGTTGAAAAAGGAAGCTGTGCAAAATAAAAATGTTTAAAACTGTGATTCCATTACTAACATACTAACTGCATGTATAAGTGACTGTCGAGTGAAATAAATTCATCAAAGTTCATAAGTTACAGCTGTTTAAAAAAATGTATCTCTGAATGTGGGGATTAGGAAACATGTATTTATGTCATCAGTAAGTTGTACAAATGCACCTGGATGCACCCAAGAGAGATTATATTCACTAAGTATAATCACCGCATAATACATGTAGGATGCTCACTGGTGAGGAAATTTAAGGCATACAGCTGAAGTATGAATTAAATTTACTGTGAAGTTATGCTCTTGTGCTAATTGTTGGAGAGGTTTGAAACACCCACCTTTCAGTGCAGGTGATGATGATAGTGTTTGTGTTGTTGGAGATGACACAGATCTTTCGCTCAGTTGTGACAAATCCCCTTCAGACTGATCTTTTCTCTGGCTGAGGGACTCCACTGGATCAGCTTTCTCCTTCTTTGTCTTCTTGTGCACACTTAGTGGTTCATAGCTGGTCTTATTGCCTGGTTTTGTTCTGACAAGCTCAAACAGACCGTCTTCATCTATTTGTAATGTTCCACATTACCTTAGCCTTAACAAAGAAACCATAGTTTCCTTGTCCAGTAATGTTTAGCTGTTCAATGAAGTAGAGACAACCTTAAATCAGTTAAAGGGTCTCTAAACAAAGCAATGTTTAATGACCTCCTCAGCAAGAAATATAAGCTTATGCCTATGAACAAGAACAGCTCTTTCAGAAGCCAACAAACTTGCAAAAGAAATAATTAATTTCTTCCCTAACTTGTAAATTTTTCAGTTCTTGTTAGTTTGCTACACAGACTTATGAATTGTTCATTAATTGAGTTAATTTATGCAAATTTGTGGCAAGTTTCCCTAGTATTTTTGCAGAAAGCCGCAGCCCAGCTTTGTTACAAAAATTTAAGGAAAAAGGTGCAACCTATATGTTGGTGTTCATGTTTTTGTTTTTATTTTTTCCTTTTTTGATCTGTGTATTACAATGTACCTTAGAAAGTTTATGCTCTCCAGGATCCCGTCCCACAACGACATAACTTGTTTTCTTGCTCACTGATTGGGTAACTTTTCCACCATATCGTTGAATCAAATCAGTGGCCTCCTCCCTCTCATTACTTTCCAAGACTCCTGTAATAACAAATGTCAGTCCATCCAAACAGTTTTCTGCTCCCTAAAAATTAAATTATCAAGTGCGTGCATGATTCAAGATATGCAGACGAATAATTAATTCTTCCCTTGAAGACCTGCTAATACTGTCCAAACTGAAAAGTTATAAATGGTGAAAAATGAAAAAAAACTCTGTAGATACACCATAAACATTTCAGATCAATGTCAGCATCTGTGCACCTACCCCTCCCCTAACCCAACAACTGTCAACTGCTTACAAGTGAGGGTTAAAGTTGGATTAGGGGAGGGGTAGGTGGGCAGTTTCTTAGATACTTACATTGAACCAACATTTGAACAACAACTGAGAGTAAAAGGATAAAATACATTTTTTGTTTAACCCTTTAACTCCCATGAGTGACCAAGACAGAACTTCTCCTTACAATATCAATACAATATCATGCAGACAAGTGATGAGAATAAATAATCAAGCAGGGGATTATTAGTTGATCCAAGACCAAATTCTCCAAACTAACATTACAAGAATTGTATGACAGACAGTAAGGAGAATAACTAATGACATCTCGGAGGTAAAAAGGTTAATCAAAGCATGCATTTTACAGTTTTTCATGTAAACTGTATCTGCAGATTTTCCAAATAAGCCTTAATTCTAATAATCTTCATTTTGCTTTGTCTTGCATCTCTCATTAAAATTTGAAAGGATGGAAAACAAACCATAAAGAGCTTGAGAGATAATGATAATTTAACTACCAGAAGAAATTAATATGTAACTTCTCCTGAGAATATCCATAGATTATCCAGCAAACATGTAATGAGGATACTAAAACTTATCAAGTACATGTAGTTGTTATAATGATCTAACAACAAACTCTCATTATTAATTTACAGAGAAATGTGTAGAGCTAGAGGGGAGAAATAACAATCAGATCTTGGTCTTTGAAAGCTACCTGAGGGATTTCCTTTGAACCAAGTGTCCTGGGATTATCTCTTGCCATAAAACCATGGTAGCCAAATTTTTTCTTTTCCAATGAGGGTGGAACTTCAACCACTTCCTCTGATTTTGACACCTTTTGGTGTTCCTTGGGTTGGAGTTTCCTGACTAAGATCTTTTTTTCCTTTTTTGGAGTAACAGTTTTCTTTGGACTTGGTTTTGAGTCTCCAACTGGAGTTTCTGGAACTGTAGCAGCTTTGGCAGCCAGTTTGCTAAAAGAGTTGTCTTTGGTACTTCCTGAAAAGTTCATGGATAAAATTTGAAGTGAATAAAAGTTACATGTATATCAAACATAATAACCAAAAAGAGTTGTCCTCACAAGGCAAGAGTTGTCCCAAATAGGAATGTTGATAGTGAAAGACACTGCTGCTTTGAAAAATGGAGACAAAGTGGCAGCATCTTCCTGGATTGTCAAAGTTAAAATCACTAAGAATGTACCTAAAAGTTTTGTCACCACAGTTACTGTTTAGTGTAAATTCTACATACAGTACTGGTTGTATTTTGAGTGGTTATAGTATTGAAAGTAATGTTTTGTTGCAAGTATTGTTAGCAACGTGCATCTGAGTAAAAACCATCTAATTTCATAGGAGGACAAGTTTACATATACAACTGACATGTGCCACCAGTTTTACAAGTTTGAGTAAGCTTTTGGATCTTACACAAAGCCAAATTTAGTCATAAAATGTTATTGTTTCATCTTCAAGTACCTTATTCAAGTGCTTAAAGACACATACCATACACATGCAAGGAGAAATTAGATGCTGGTCACTCTTAGGTGTCAAAGGGTTAAATGTATCAGCATAAGAGCAGTTTCCTATGACAGATCTAACATTCTCAATGCTTGATGGGAGAGAGGATAGACAAACAAACACACAAACAAACAGACAAACAAACAGACAAACAAACAGACAGACAAACAACATTAACCTGGACAATTTTTAAGAAGCCAGATGCTTCTCCAGAGCAATATCTTACGTTCTAAAATAACACCATGGTTTGGTACTGAAATATCAAATATAATAATAGAGTGCGATGCATGTTACCTCTCATTAACTTGCTGGACCTCTTTGGAAGCTGGCTTTTCTGTTTGTTCAAGAGACTTTTTTAATTTCTAAGACACAACTTCTTCCTCATCTGTAGAAACCACATCAAAATACAATTAGAGCATCATAATATCAAAATTTTATTTAAGGCACAGTGATCTAATGGTAAGTGTGCTCAACCCTGGATCAAGTGGATGGTTTTTTTTCTTTGGCAAGCTAATACATAGGCAAGGTTAAAGGTCAGGTGATGTAAAAAAACCTGACCTCATTTTACCTCAAGCTCACCTGACACTAAATAAATTATTTTCCCTATTCAGCCCTCCCACTCCATCAATGAGGAGAGTCCCCCTAAACTCTTTTGTAGAACTCAGTCATGTAAAAATATATTGTCTTTTCATGCATCATGAAAAATATCCAAAATTCTTTCACATTCACATGAAATTCAAAAAAAGAGAATTAAGCCAAATTCACAAATTAAAATTTTCACTCTTTCTCACCTGTTTATAAAGCTGTTAATCCTACAAGTTTGGCTCTTTCAAATAACCTGAAATTCATCAGGGAAACAAAATGGTTTGTCAATCACATTTAATTCATATAATTCTTCATCCATGGGTCGCGTTTGAATAAAGAAAAAACTGTTCAGATGGAAATGGAAGGATTATGTCATCTTTAATCAAAATTCATGAAAAAAAATTGAAATAATGATTCCCCTGCAAACAAAAAATATTTACTTCTCGTAAAAAGTATAGGTACCCTCAATAATTAGACATAATTTCTTTACCTGAGTCCAAGCTGATTGGTCAATATTCTACTTTTCATAGCTTTTGAACTCTCCTCCTTCTTTACTGATGTGGCTTTTCTAAAAGAGACATGAATAAAAGAGAACCAGGTTCTGAATACACCCTGACATCAGTATGTATATTCTCCATACTGTTCCCTAAGCATTTTCTGAGGCAATTACAAGGAGAATTTTTTAAAATAAGCAAGAGCTTTTATAGTTAGTGATCATTTCCTTGACTCTTGATTCAGTGGTGATATTAGGGTCCAAAAGTTTAACCCTTTAACTCCTAAGATCTGATTGTTATTTCTCCCCTCTAGCTGCTATACGTCTCCTTCTAAATTAGTCATGAGAACTTGGCACTAGATCAAGATAGCAGCTTCTACTTCATTTGATAAGTTTAAATATTTTCATTACCTGTTTGCTGAATGTGTAGACATCATAAAGAGAGGTTTCATGTTAATCACTTCTGGGAGTTAAAGGATTAACTACAGCTGTATGAAAGGGAACAAAATTCAAGAAAAAAATCACATAACTGATTTTTGGAGGAAGAGGATCTTCATCAGAATCTAACAGAGATGTAAGATTAATTTAGAAATAGGGTCAGGACATCATTGAGATGTTGTATGTATACATGTAAATATGTGAATCTTTTTACACCCTAATTTATTTATTTAGCTTCCCCTAATTATCTCAGGCAGGGAGACCACCACAGATTTAGCCAATTACAGTGGATCCCACATTAACAATGACAAGGCCAGACCCCCCCCCCCCCCTCAATTCCCAGTAAACAGGCCAGACTACATCACAGTAATCTTGTGAGTGGGTTCTTTAACATCCCCTGCCTAACCAAATTAACTAATTAATAGAAGCAGGAGACGGGACCTTCGGTTTATTCATTCTTATCCAAGAGGACTAGAATGTCTATCCATTTGACATTATAGAAAGGTAGCACATTATCCTCAGTTATTTTAAGACCCTGAGTGTTGGTCCAGCTGGGGCTCAAACCCTTGACCTCCTGCACAACAGTCCAGCACTCTAACCAATTGAGCTTAACCAGGAGGCTGTTTCTGTAATAATGCAAATTACATTTGGAATTGACAAGGACACTGTACAGCACAGTACACCATTAAAACAAAACCAGAGGTGTAATAGTTTGTGTAGAGTCTCAACATCTGTTCCTTTTGAAACTGTTTGTGTTCATCCTAAAACATTACCCGAGTCAATAATGTTTTTTCCTTTCTTCTTCATCTTCTGATTTTCTTTTGGTTTTTGTTTTCAGGCAATGTCATCATCTTCACTGCTTGATAAACTCTGCCCAGAAAATCAACAATTACATATTTTTATTCACACAAATGTGAGATAAATTCACTTCTTTGGATCTAACAATAACAACTGGATAAGATCAAGGGGGGTGTTGTTCCTCAGAGCACAACTTTCTTACAAATCATTTTCTCACACCTCAGAAAATCAAAAGACACCAGGCTTGTAGAAAATATGGTTTGGGTTAGGTGAAGTCTCAATGCTTCTTTATCACTAATCTTTCAAGTTAATCAACAATTTCATTTTCCCTTCAGTCTGAATAAATGAAAATTAACCAGTACTTGTCAAAATTGTGAAATAAGCATTAGTATTACATACTGCAACTGCTCTGCAGACTTAATAAGTTGCAGTTTGAACAAATTTACAGGGAATGGTAATGTCCAAGATATTTCGAACTTGAGTGAAATTTAGGTAGCAGTGTATCACATCATGCTGTTTAACCCTTAAACTCCCAGATGTGATTAACATGTAACTTCTCCCAAGACTATACATACAATGTCCAACAAAAGGGTTATGAAAAACATTGTTATCTTGATCTAAGAACAAATTCCTGTAACAAATGTACAGGGAAATGTGTAGCCACTAGAGGAGAGAATTAGCAAACAGATCTTAGAAGGTAAAGGATGAATACAAAATTGCTTCATTTTACAATCCTGTTTAAGATAAAACCAAAAAGGCAAAACATTGTAACTTATCAGCCTCACTCAGCTACCCTGACATACTCTGACAGACCATTGAAAATTATACCTACAAAGTTAGCTAACACACATTACCAAACCATTTCTCACATTCCAGTCCAGAAAGATACCTTGGGTTAGATATATGTAGTGGAATGAAACTCTTGGTTAAAACATGTCGTAAAATTATCTATTATGTGCAAAATTAAAGATTCATGACAAAGGAAATTTTACCATATATGGCAATAAATACCAATTTTAGCGAAATAAGGTTCCCCCCCTCTATCCCCAGGAGAAGATAGATGGGAATGTGAATCGCAGAGTACGTAGATACACATGATGAACGATTCAGTCAGACGGGGGCTGTGATATGGGCAGATCTTTGGGCAGATCTTTTCTCCGTCACCTCTGAAGTCGAATTCCCTGATAACACAAATAAATTTCTCTCTCAAATGCTACATAATCCATTACTTACCTTGCTTTTCGTTCGGCTCTTTCCTACATCATGTTTCGATAATGACTTCCCAGTAGAATCTTTGCCGCGCTTATTTTCTACTTTCGAAGCGCCTTGTTTCGCTGTCTTTCCAGCAGAGCTAAAGAACGATCGAGTATCCTGTAAAAAATATGTAATTACAATTAAAACACCGGTTAAAAGACTGCAGCTGAGAACTAAAAGGACTCACGAACCATTTTAGTATAGTGACACGTTCACATTACTCTCCTACATTTCTCCGCCATCTTTGAAAATCCCCTATACTTCAGTCAGCGGTCACCAACCTAGCTAGCTTCCAGACTCCTGCTATTTCTCTTCCGCTAATTTTCTGAGACAGACATTAATAAGATAACCATAATCTAATTCAAATTCACGGAACCAAATAGAGTTCCTCATATGAAAGGAGCTTTCAGACAAGGGAGGTTAAACCACGTGCAATTGCCTCAATAGATTGCTTGGAAAATGACAAATAGATCCTCGGAGAACACTTCTCAGGGGTACGTACTCTGTTGTAGTGTCGATATTTTCATGAATGCGCTGAAGATTCATGCAAGCTCGTTCTGCGATTTGGTTCTTTCGTTGCGCTGTCGTCTCCTCGAGGTATATGGTTTGTTCATTGAAAAATATTCAAATTCGCAGCATGAAATTTGCAAAAAGTTATTGTGCAATTTACAAGATGCTAAGCATCGATGTTCGTAGTCGATGAATAATTCGATTGCGTGACATGACACCTTTCCTGAAAAATATCTCCTTACTAAAGTTGCTTTGCAGCATGTTTCTGATTGGAAAATAATAATACAAAAAAGGTTTTCGTTGAGGTTTCAGTAATAATAATGGTTGTTCTGTTATCATTTGTGGGATTTGTGGACTGAACTGACTGGTTCATCTTTAAATGGTCATTGGGATTTTCTATATCTTTTTAAGATTGGTTTTTGTGCTAAAGAATGTCGGTTTTTCGGATTGGGTGTTCGTTGCAGTTTGCGGATTTTCCGTTCTTTAGCATGTGGTTTTCGGTTTTTGACTAAAATACCTGTCTAATGGGCTTCGGATTTGGTTTTCAATGAAGTTTTCGGACTGTCCTATTTGGATTCCGTTTTCTCTTCGATCCAAGTGGCCATTATGCGCCCCCACTGATCTCGAATAGCCGCAAAACCTCTGTATGCTCCACATGTCAACACCGTATCGGATCGATTAGGGTTTTGCGAACTGTGATGTGAACAATTATCGGTTTTGACTGTTTTGCATGCGGTTGTCGGTTCTGGTCGAATTTTTTTTGGAGGTTTTGCGGTTGTGGATGATTTTTGCAAACGGCTTTGAGGTTTCTAGTAGACCCTCTTATCCTTCCCTACAATGGAGTTCTACACGGATTCTTGCTTTGCAAATCGAAAATCTCTCTTTCTAAATATATAGATCTTCCTTTTCGTTCTGTTCCGTGTCTTAAATTACAGTAGGTCTTGTTTAGTTATTTCCTCTTAATTTGTGAGGAATTCTTTTAATTTTTTATTTTTCATTTTCTTTTTAATTTTTCTGGAAATAAAGTGCTGTTGTCTTTCTCACATCACACTTGAGTTTGGGACTGAAAGTGAGAGGAATGTAGGCTGAAAGCTGGGGTGTCTGTGTCAGACAGCTTGATCCTGCCTTTGTCTGCATTATCATGTATTAACTTTTTAATTTTCCATTCCAGCATGAATTTTTAATGTTCTGTAACACCTTTTTTTCTTCTTGAACACTAATAATATAACTAATTTATTTTCATCCAAAGATGTCTTTGTAATTTTGTTTTTTGAGCCATGTTAATGCATTTTCAATCTTGAAAATTATCAATTTGGGTGCCCCACATTTATCAAAGAGAGTCTGTTTGATCTTGGCTGTCTTCCTCCAGCTATAAGTGAAATATCGGAGTAACTTTCATCAAATAATGATGACAAAATTGTTTACATGTCGCAATGATTTGATTTAGCGCCCTCCTTCCAATAAGCACCCCTTCTGGAATAAGTGTCACTCTCCCTCCTGTTTTAAGTCAGAAAGTTTGAAAGGTGATACTGTTTTGCTAAAACTTCATCTGTAATTTCATGCTTGCATGATTGATAATAATTATTACATGTATTGCTATTTTTAAGCTTTTCATCATTTTTACACTGGCCTTTGTCAAGCAAAGGGTAAAATCTGGACTTCAAAACTGCGATGGATATCCTGGTTTGCTGATGCGAGTACAGAATTGATTAATTGAGCAAAAAGGTCAAGGCTTACATTGAAGGTCAGCAACATATAGTCTGATCATTGTGTACTTTTAATTAGTTGTACCTAAGTTTAAGTGACACCAAGCTACATGTACTTTTTTTCGAAAAAGTTGCTTCTTGTAATACTGTAAATACTGCTAGTAAATACTGCTAGTTTGGGTGGCATGTTCATGACTCGCTCTGCTATAATGGGGTTTCGTTTTCAATAGAGTTACTAAAGTGGAGACTAACACATTTTCATGATTTGGAGAATTTTCATACATCAAAGTAAGGATTTACAAATAGGAAGGTTCAAATTAGATTGAAATGTACCAGAATGTTAATGCACTGAAGGTGAAAAGTAAAGTGTTCTTAATTCACGTAAACAAATGTGTCACTTCATTTTAGGATCATGATCTACTTAAAAGACTTGGTAGTAGCTAGATACATGTATCTATAAACAGAAATTGACGAAGTTGGGACCACAAAAATTACATTTCTGGTAAAGTGACTCAGCAGATGGTGTATATAGTTGGCCACAGAATAGACTTTTAATAATGGGGCAGGTATTCTGAGAGGCCAGCAACACATGGGTAGATGGGATCACAAATATAACACTTCCCGTAAAGTGACTCACTTAGCAGATGAAGTGTATAATTGGCCACAGGGTAGACTATGATGGGGCAGGTTTTCTGAGAGGCCAGCGGTATATATACGCAGCAAAAATTGACCTAAAAACTCCCCCACCCCTGATCTATCAGGAAATTGTGCCATTTCAGTCAGAATATAAACACAGTACAATAATATGAGGCATTCCTTTATTGAATGGGTTTAATGGGAGTGTATTTTTCAGTGAGCTATTTGGGTGCCACTGTTTTACCAATGTATGTGTGGTTTCCTTTCAGACCATTTGATTTTCTAAGGGGTTTTGGCAACAGATTCATCGTTGCTATTATGTTTGGAGCCACTTCCAGCACATGCCTGAATATGTTTTTACAACCAAAAAATGGAATTTTTCAAATGCCTGACCCAGCTGGATAGGTGCAGGGTAAGTGGTCATACCATGCCAACCTGATTTTGAACAAATTGAGTGTTTGTTTGTTTTTTTTTGCTTTTTTTCTCTCACTGTTAAAATCATTTTTAATTACTAGAGACTCTAGTAGCTATAGGTCAAATCAGTTGCCATGGGCCAGTATTAGTTTATGAACAAATTTTAACAAAGTTATATGGAATTTAACGTACAGTTTAAATGACTAGGAGCAAATACATGTATGGTTAGCAGTGTTTTCAGGCGTTTGGTTTGTGTCTTAGGCAGTTGTTAGTATCCGTGTAGCATTTGTTGCATTCTGCAGACTTTGCAGAAGTACTGCTGTGGATGTTAGGGCCCCGGGGCCATCCTCATTTAGTGGTATACCTTATCAGTGCACGCATTGTTCCACCATGTGCCTGTGTTGTGTTTGCTGTTCTATAGCATGGGATTCTTGTCCTTGAAGATAGCATTTCTTGGTCTTTCCTCCCCTCAAACCTAACTGCAGGGTTTCTTTTGTGGGGTCTATTTTTGCAAGCTGCCACTTTAGCATTGGGTAGGCCAGTTGGGTGTTCTAGCACCTTGGGGTGTGACTGTAGGTGCAGCTCATGGGCCCCTTGGGCACCTAGCCTCCATTTGTGATGTGGGTGCGAACTTGATATTGAGTTATTTATTTATTTATTTGGAATATTTAGACAGGCTGGCTCACTTGGGCTTTTAAAAGCAGGTTGAAATGTGGGCCTCTATAAATGATAACAAGGCCAGATGACCACACTGGGAGTCACATTTATTACTCTTTGTTGAAGTCTGTGAATTCTTTTATTCTTTAACTCTCAAGATCTGATTATAAATTAATTCTCCCTTCTTGCTGCTGCACATTTGCATATTCATCAGTTATGAGAACTTTTCTGTTAGATCAAGAAAACATCCTCTACCTGATTAGTTTGAGTATTTTCATTGCCTGTTTGTTGGATAATGTAAGGATATTATTTGGAGAAGTTACATTTTAATCATTTCTGAGAGTTAAAGGGTTAATGTTCCCTGCTTATAACCAGTACAGAGAAGATGTAGGAGAGTATGGGGCCTGTGGTTTATCATCCTTAGCCAAAATACTAGAACGTCTAACCATTTGCAGATGTTGTATCAATGGCAGCACATTCTCCTCATTTATTTTTAAGACCCTAATTGTTGTTGTGGTGTGGGGCTTGAACCTTCAACTACCAACACAGCCGTAACACCTTCGTGACGTAAGAAGAAATGACAAGGACACATCCAAACCAGTGGCTAGATACTTTAATCTCTCTAATCATTCTGGGCAGCATATGGCACCTTGGGGCCTTTCTCTACATCTAGGCAGTTTGGAGGGCTACAAAACTCCAGAACAAAAATTATCTTTCAAATAGGTACTCTTAAGCCCCACGGTATCAACAAATGCTTTTCATTAACTAATTTATTCTTGTTTTCTTGTCACCATATTCCCACCAATAGCATTGCTCCATTTTCTGCATATAAATGCACACACAAACCACAATTCCTCCAATTGCTTTGATGAAGGGCTATTGTGTTCAAAACGTCAGCTTTTAAACTATACACAGTGGCCAATTTACATTATCAACTCAATCAATAATACTAAATTTATACCCTGTTATACTCTACCATTGACGCAGCACCACAGTTTCTTTAGAAACTTACCCCCTTTACCTGCACAGCAGTCCAGTACTCAACATGAGCAAGAGAAAAAAAATTTCTCTGTTTTAATGAGTTTTTCAGAATATTGTCACCCTTCTTGTATATGGGATCCTGTTCTACCCATTTTTTGCCTGTCTGACAGCTGACAACTGACTGGTTGGGTCCTTGCCGGGATTTCTCTATGTTACAATCAGGTGAGCTAGCTATGACTTTTTTTATGAATACCAATTTAATCAGACTGAGAGTTTGTTTTTTAATTAACAAATACAGTTCTCAGAACTCTACAATTGCCAATACTTAATTCAAATATTACTCTAATGTGGAATACTACTCTTGGCTTTGAAATAAGTGATGTTTGTTAATTTCGGACCATATTTTGTACACATGTCATGGTAAATAGGGAACACAGCATGGCTTACAAGTTCTCTCTCCTCAATTAACCCTATCAGCCCCAAGGGTAGTAAGCATGTAAGATATCCCTCCAGTAATATTGCTGAATCATTCATGAAGAACATGAAAATAAAAAAAAAATTCCTAACTCAAGATGCTCTGATTACAACATGAATTCTCCTCGTCAGTACCAAAGGAAATATATAGTGAAGAGTCTAGAGAATATGGATATTGATGTTTGTTCCCTTTAACCCCTAGGAGTGGCCAAGACAGAATTTTTCCTTACAATATCAATATAATATCAAGCAGACAAGTGATGAGAATAAAGAAAAATATCAATTAAGGGATTATAAGTTGATCCAATACCAAATTCTCCAAAACAACATCATAAGAACTGTATGGTAGACAGTAAGGAGAATTACTAATGAGATCTTATGAGTTAAAGGGTTAAGGTGTTATACTACAGTAGAAGTACTTTATCAGAGTGATTGATGAAAACTAATTGACAAGGAAAGCAAACCAGGGTAATTAGTTTTCTTAGATTCTAAAACAAATATAAAAGACTTGTTTGTTCTTCGCATAGGGGAATCAATTTTATGTTTATTGTATTCTATTTTAATATCCGATCGTTTGAACTGTAAAGTTGTAGGGGCTAATTTGATATTTTGCTTACCAAGAAGATAAACATAGGGATGCGTACCATGCAAGAGTTATTATTTTGGCTGGGAGGGTTGAGATTGGAAACTTTGTGTTCCTAACACTATCAGTTTTGTAACAGAAAAATAGCATAACTTCTAAAGTAACGAAAAGATCGCATTACTTCACCTTAAGAGAAATGAAAAAAAACTAACTTATCTGAACTCACACAGGTATTTTGTGTTCTATTGTCTCTATTGTCTAGAAAACCCCAAGCAGAAATAAAATGTATGGGTGCCACGACTACTGTTGTCTCCTTCGCGGCTGTTGTTTAGTCTCGTCACACAACGCCCTCTATTCCCCGTTAGAGAGAGAGCGTGTTGCGTGACGAGACCAAAGAGACTACGCTTACTACCGTTCCTCAGACAGAGAGAAAATCAACATTATTCATTTACAGTTGGTTGCCTGAAAAATATAATTCCACGTAATTTTGCCACAAAAAGCAAAAAAAACCTTTAAGTTATTTATCTGAACTCACACAAATACCGTCTAAAAACCCCTGAGCAAAAGTAAAATGCGTCGGTGCCACGCTCAACGTTTTCTCCTTCGCAGCTGTTGTCTAGTCTAATTAGAGAGAGAGCGCGTTAGCGATGGACTCTGATTGGTGAAATACAATACAATACAATTCAAGCACAAGAATGTTTGAGTGTTGTTTTCCTGAACGTGACGGAAGTAAGTTGTTTGGCGCGTGCGTTATGAGAAAAGGAGCGGATAAAACACCTTTAAACTTAAAAAAATTTTACAACAAGTTGAATGCAAACCTTTTATCTACCGATGAACTAGACTTCAATCGACGGGGTTCTTACGAAAGCCACAAATCGTTACACTTATCAAATGAGTTGAAAATTTCTGGTAAATGTCATTCTTTGTGCACGGCCCCCTGGTTCCGTAACATCATGTACGAGAAAAAAATATTCAAACGCTGTGATTTCTGCAACATATCCAAATGGCATAATGTGATTAGTGCGAGGTACATACCCTAATGCTGCAATCTGATTGGTGCGAAATGCTTACAAAAAAAAGCGACAATCTGATTACTGCGAAATACATATCCTTATGCGGCGATCTGATCAGTGCGAGCAACATACTACTCTACACGTAAACATAGTTATTTTTTTATGCTAAAAAATTACTAAAAATAATGCGAACCAACACCTGAAGTATCAGACTTTCTAAAGCCAGTTGGCACCACGACCAGTGGATTTTTTCCAGAATTAGCGTAAAAATTGCTTCTTTTTGTTCCGATTTTAATGCGCGCGACATATTAAATTCCGAAAGAATCCAAGGTTCACTTACAAGCGTTGACAGACACCACTGTGATTTCTTTCGTTCAACTCGGCTCTTTTTTAAAAACTGCCTGCCCCACCCAGGCACTGCGGGGCTTTTGATATTTTCGACAATTAGAAATTAAGCTTTTTCCAACTAAAAAAGTTAGGGTCGTACTTAGAAATGTCCCTCGACGGCAGGTTTCAACCGCAAAGTAAATACAATTTGGAAAAATTTTCCCAAGTGTGACCCATTCCTTATATATCAAACATCCCGAGGGTGTTTCGGCGAGAAAAAACCCGTTGTTACACGAAAACTGATCATGCTAGAAGGCTGGAGTCACGTTTTGACTCACTTTCCACTAAGGTTGTTATAATTGCTAAACGATTCAAGTTTCGCTTTGCGTTATGCGTTTCGTTTTGATTGAGTGAAAACATGAACCCCTTCTTTTTTAAACTATAATCTTAAATTCATGCGAAGAAATTGTTAGTGGTCATTACATCAGAAGATTAGATGGATGCTGCCTTTTCAAAACATACTCTCGAAATTGACATATTCCAAGGCCTGGACAAGGAACCTGGTGATCATTTTCTCTAGTTATGCCTTAATTATCAAATCCATCAAATTATTCAAATAAAAGCGCTGAATTAAACCTTTTTCCAGCAAGACGATCAAGGTTAAACCAAAAATCTAAAATGAGGCCGGAAATTCTCCGCAAACAGTTCAAGATAAAATAAGCGATGAATAGGTCTTATTCAGTGGTTTAACAGTAAATACGCGCGGATATTTTGCGATTTGCGTGGCATTTTCCAAGCCCCGTAGGGTCGAGTTGAAATAACAAAAAGTGGGCAAAATGTGTACCAGTATCATATGTTATTGCATTGTTATTTCATTTACTAGTATTTACGCCATACATCCCTATCAGCGCATTGATCATACAAGACGTGTGCGAAAGACGAAAATAATGCTGAGAAAACCAAAAGAGTGTTCTGTATAACCAATAAAAGATCATCGAGTACATTTAAGAGTTTTGGTCAATCGTGGCGGCCATTTTGTTACTCTGCTATCCGTCCGCATTTTTGCCCTGACAATGTAATACTAAGGCAATTTATGCAAGGTATTCTTGAACAATCAACAAGAGAGAACCAGAATCCTTCAAATTGTGAAACCTTTCTTCTCGCTCTGTTTAATGAAACTTTTCTTAAATAATAGATTGGTGAGTAACACTTTACTTACTGAACTTGTTAAATCTTACAAATACTTTCCACTTACTTCATACTTTACACTGGGCTCAAAACTGGCCTATCGTCTGCGATGCATATAAATGCAAAATTTTAAACTGTACTCTTTAAAACTCCCCAATGAACTCTATAGCTCTCCCATGAAGCCGTTCGAGGAACGAATTGAGTTTTCACAAATTTAGTCCGTCCAGTGCTGCTCACTTTTTCATTGAAAAAACGTTGTAAAATGGTTCAATTCGTCGAATAGTCGTTAAAGGGCAAATAAAATACAAACAATTCTCTTCCATCCAATAAGATCGTGACATATTTTGTGTACAATACAAAACGCATGTTTATGTAGATGTGCTATTGTAAATTTCATGAAAAATTCGCTTGAATCTACCAAAAGTAGTAATGTTACTTCCTTGCTTCTGATCCATTTTCAAATACAATTCCTTCATAGGTATATTAACTCCAGGATAATGGCAGTAACTGACCCCAAGCCAGAGAAGTTGCGAGAAAATGTCATTTCAGAGTTCAAAAACTTTAAGGTAACATGAAAATTAGCTGCTATGCGTCGTTTTGATTTATTCTGACAAGATAAAATTCATTTTCAGGTCTTGACAGTAGAGAAGCGCTGTATGTTTTGGAGTGGCCTCAGCAAAAGGTAAAAAAACTACAATATATTATTGTATAGTATTTATTCCTTCTTAAATTAAATTAAGTATGGAGGAGAATGAATGAACTTTCTCAGATGTTTTCGCGCAGATGAACACTTTCCTGGAAGCCAACATGTTGTCGTTTGTAGAGAGAGGGGAAGTCTGATTGAAATATTCTTGCAAATAAGACTACAATGGAAGAAAAACTGGATCAATATCAGTATCTGGGCCGAAGCCACTATGTAACAGAGCCATTTAAATTTACGACAAAACGGCTTATATAAAACAGTATCAGTAAACAACCCTTATGTAATTAAGGTCAAATGAATGGCCTTATGTAATAAATGTTTTTAAAATGTACGACCCTAAAGTTCGTAAAAAGCGCCCGTTAAATGTTCGTAAAATGCGGCTGTTAAATGTTTGTAAAATGCGATTGTTAAAGGTTAGTAAAAAGCGCCCGTTAAATGTTCGTAATATGCGACTGTTAAATGTTCGTAAAATGCGACTGTTAAATGTTCGTAAAATGCGACTGTTAAATGTTCGTAAAATGCTACTCTTAAATGTTCGTAAAATGCAACTGTTAAATGTTCGTAAAGTGCGACCGATAAATGTACCTAAAATGCGACTGTTAAATGTTCGTAAAATGCGTAGGCACTACAATGAAATGTATTCCTGACTTGTCAGATTGCTGAAAAATAATTATTTCGCTCAATACAAGATAGGGTGAAACTTGAAAATCAGGTAAAGCGCCTAAGAACCGAGTCATGGAATGTCTTGAAAACCGTGTGATAAAATCTCTAACAATTAAGGTTTCGAATGTTTCGGTGAACCGAGATATCCAATCGCTTAAAAACCAAGCTTTGAAATAAGACTAGACCCAGTGAGCAGGATAACTGGGACACCTGGATGGTACTGGATCCTTGGAATCAAGTGTAGTGATACTACGGGTGTCGGACTAGTATACTGAAATAGAGAGCTCAAGTCTGGCTAAGGGCATACACCTATTTCAAAACATGGGGATGCTATGCATGCAAAAGTTATTTTTTGTAGGGTGGGTGGATTACTTGAAACATTGTAAGTTGTCTACATTCTTACTAAAGGAAAGAAGAGTATTAACGCGGAAAAGAACGAAAATGTCAAATTACCTCACTCACATGTATTTTGTGGTAGACTAAGTGTGTTGTGCGAATAAATGTAACCAAAAATAAACTGTATTGGTGCCACGGATACCTGTTAGTACAAAATGCAGACAGCAGACCGGATACAAAATATAGACTGCAGACTGCAGAGTGGGTACAAAATGCAGACTGAGAATCTGAAGAGTTTTTACGTCTGGTATATAATAACATGTCATCTTACAGCTTACCGAGCGTCACGCAATCGCTTTTTCGCGATCAGCCTTCACGATTATTTGCACTATTGTGGAAAATTCCTGGCCCATTTCTTGATGAAGCAAGCTTAAAACGGCAGAAATCGCCAGAAACTACAACGGATGCACAGGGTATGAGTAAGTTTTATTGATTTTACGACAAAAATGTTCATATTTCGAAATATTTATCGTTGTAAATCGTCCATATTTCGTTGCCTATACTATTCCTTATAACGTGTTCAAATTTTCAACGGTTCCTAGAATAACTTAACACAGAGTCACACTACGCGTGACGCGTTCATAAATTAATCGTTGGCTTTTCTCGAGGCGTGAGCTTGGGTTGCCTGTGACAAGACAATTGCGTAAACAATACTTAACATAATAACATTATACACAAAAACACAGGATTTTGGATCATGTATTTATTAAAAAAGAATATCCATACAACTACAATGAAAATAAACATAAGATTCACCTTTCTGATCGTAAAATTAATACCATTCGCACTGTTATCGTAGCTACGTTCCCTGGCATCAAGCGAATCCAACATGGCGTCTTTCTTCACAAGCAGTTTGCACTATTAGAGTTTATTCTTCAGTCTCACGGTAGTAGTGTTCTTCAACATATTGCATAGAGTATATGCAGTTTG